>NW_005187650.1:168369-171414 GCF_000239375.1 Pundamilia nyererei | reverse complement strand
TGAATACACAAATATGTCTTACATATGCCAATTAGAAAGTCATAATTATTAAATAAGTAGCAGGACACTCACTTTCTCCATGGTGTAAGCATGAGGTTCCTTTCCAGAAACTACTGTGAACTAGCGCCTCCCCCTCAACAACATGCAGGTTGCCAGTTTGGGAGGTAGAAAATCCGTAATCAGCTTCCAGATGAGTGTACCCGTGAGGGGAATCTGAGGAACATATATAGCACCGTAGCTGAAACTTCCAGAAGATGAGCGAAAACCCAGTGCTACGTTACACAAGATGTGTTACTGGCTCTCTGTGCAGCACAGAGATGAGGAAGTGGTTGGAAGTGAGGGCATAAACATATTAACATGAATTAACATTCATTCAAAATATTATTTAGACCAGCAACTTATTTAAAGCCTGTGATGTTTGTATCTATTTATCTTTGGCACACTAAAACAGATAAACACCACATGCAGACAATGTCCAAGACAAAATCTCAGGGTTACTGACCCACAGTTGCACTAGGCTACGAGTTAATGAGTCTGCTGTTTAGTGATTAGGTTGGACTGTGTGAGATCCCTGTTTCCAAGAAGAAGAAGAAAAGCTGGGGTGCTATGGAAAAGGTCAAGAAAAAATGTGCATGCAATCAACATGACTACAGTGAAGCTGGGATTTGTTATGTTGTAATTGCCTCTTCTTTTAACATTCTATTTGGGATCTTTATCTTTACACTTTGGGGCCTGCTCCCCTCCGCCCTATGTTTTCAGTGCCTGACAGGTCTGTGTGGGGGAGCTCTTTATCAGCTGGACAAGGTGTAACATTTTTGAAACACACAGTTTTATTATGGCACACCCATTGCTGGGCCAAAACTGGTCACCTTGGCTTTATGTTTGACATTCCTGCTACTGATGAAATCTCTTTTGCCATTTTACTCTTAAATCGTTTAACTATTTGGACCAGTGGACTTTTGCAGGGTAATAAACCATCCCCATTTTTATTCAGAAAGACTAGTTGTAAGCTCTTCCATAAAGAGGCCAAAACCTATTTCTTTCTTTCTTGTTTAATTTGTTGCTCTGTGTTTTGTTTTTTAATCCATAACCTTTTAGAAACAGGATTTTACAATAGGGAACTAGATAGAGGTTTTTTGCCCTTATTCATTATAAACTGTGGGATTCTGAATTCATCACCAACAGTATTATATTATCCTAGTAAACATGTATGAACAAATCCCAGTAAATATTTCATTTCCAATTGCTTTTAAACATTTGCACTGTCACTGTCTCTATGGAATCCCAGCAGAGCTGAAATGATTAGGATTTTTTTTCTCACCTGGAATAAAGTCTCAGCTTCACAAATTATCTGTTGATCAAAGAGTTTCTCAATGGATCAAGAGGACGTGGAAGACATTCTGAATAGACCATCGGTGCTGCTGTTGCTATGGATTCACAAAGCCAGAAAAGTCAAAACATAGAAGCCAAGATCAAAAGGTGGCCTTCGAACTCACAGCACATTGAGCCTCAGGCACTACACAAAACCAAGAGCAGAGATGGCACTGCTGTAAACCTTTGCCCGCGTCCTTTCTTCTGCACTCACCCCAAGATGGCCTCATTTTCATTTGATTTTCATCTCCTGAAACACCACCAGGACTGATAGCATCCACATTTCACCATGGCAAAGACTTTAGCAAATGAGGCGAAGCTTATAACGCAAATTTTACATTCTAGTTCTTTGGATTTGGGTAAGGATGAGAAATCCATGTTTTCCTGTGGTAAACAGCACACTAAGAGAAATGAATGACAGCTGTGTGTGGAAGTAGGTTTAAAAAGTAACACAGGAAGCCCGCTGGCTGTTAGTTTGCTCTTTGTCTCACTCCCCCATCTACTGGAAGACAGGGTTAAACAGATTGCTGTTATCACACAAATAAACACACATCCTACTGTTTCTGTCTCCGCTTGTGTGAAATGCTAATCATGTTATAATCTGCATGTTTATTTCCCTTCACTGAGTCGTGACTTGCTTTATATTCCACTGCAGTCATGTTCTGCACATCCAGAATTCAGTCATATTCATCTTTTGTTGTGAGGATAATAATGTTGCAACTATTGTGATCTTAACAACATGAATGTAAAATTTCACTTTGCTTAAAGGACAAAACACCTGCAGTCATCATATTGCTGTTATAGTTTCCTAACGAATGTGCAGTAATGTAATTTATGTCTGTGGAGGTAATACAAGTTGGTTAAATAAAGGCCAGCCTGACAGCCTAAAGGTCAGTTTTTATCTAGGTCAAATTAAACTTTGATTCCTATTTATTGTTAATGATTGACAACAATTATAGTGCATAAATGTGAACTTTTGAAGCTTCTGATGCAAAACATAACAGAAAAACTTTGCTTTTTAATCATTGCTGCAAATATTCTAATTTATCATTATATTATTATTTATCGTTATGGGTATAATAACACATAACATGTGCATCAGGTGACGGCCAAATAACTATTAAAATATCACCTGCTTTTATTAGAATTATTTTTAACCTGGAATTTTAAAATTATGTCACGTGCAGTTGTGGTCAGAAGATACAGTACACTCATGAATGTGATAATAGCTTTGCACGTTTAATGATTTCTTAGAACTGTTTTTCCAGAGTGGAATTATTGCACTACATACATCTTTAATGACTTTAAATTTAATTAATTTAACAAATTCTACCAATTTTGCCAAGAATTATGGTTAAAAATTCAGTCAGAATTATGACAGATGGTTGATGACAGCTATCAAACCTTTCACCCATATCAGGGTGGGTGTATTGTTGTATTTGAGCCTGTATGTACACATTTGACCCAGTGTGTATTAGAAAAAAATCCAAAATAAATTAGAACTTAAAACTTTTTAAAGTCATTAAAAAAGGGATGCTGGAAAAAGAACAGTTCAAAGAAAGGATTAAAAACCACAAATTACCATGACATTCATGACCTTTCCTGATTGCATCTAAAATTCTGACCACAGCTAATACATGTATAATCATTTTGAATACAATATTACCAAAAAAA
>NW_005187650.1:150407-168349 GCF_000239375.1 Pundamilia nyererei | reverse complement strand
CCCCTGGGAGGGTTGCATCGGAAATGACATTCGGTGTAAAATAAAAATATCTGATATGAAATATGTGGATCCATCCACTGTGGCGACCTCTTGTGTGTGAGGAAACAGCCAAAAGCAGATGATCAAAAAACATCACAAACAAAAGGTAATAGCTCACAAATAATATAGATGTCACGGTAATTATTTTTGACCAGCTGTGTTTTCCGTTATTTCAGGCTGTTTACAAAGTCCAAGCTTCCGTATAGACCGTGAAGGCATCACCTGTCACCGTAGAGTTTTGGCGCTTTCAGAGGTGCTGAATTTTCACTTCTGTTGTCTTCCCTTTTTTTTGTAATACAAGTCAAGTTTTCGCCAACAAAGACCTGGTCATTTATGTAGAATCTTCACAGAAAACGGTTTGGTTCTGTAAAAGCACGACACTTTGAACTTTCAGGCAATAACTGTATGACTAGCTTAGCTTATTAGCTAGTGAGCCAGAGTAAGATAAATTAGCTTAGCTTACTGCTTTCCAAGTTAGTTAACCTCCAGCGCTACACAGAAAACCAAGCTTAAGGTCTTTTTCTTTTACCTTTGTTTTCCCTGCTAAAAAAAAGTCCTGCCAGTTAAATAAACTTCAATCTAAGCAAGTACAATGAAGAGACAGGAAAACCAGGCGGCCAGGCCTACATCAGGTTGGTAAAAAATAAATAAATAATAACTTCACAGTCTGCACACCAGTGTATTCACCTCCACCTCATAGTCATTGATTTCTTTGACTCCAGCCAGGTTGTGTGATAGAGTGTTTGTGTATGGATAAGTGTAGCAAGCTGTGGAGTTTATCTGTACACAGTTAAATAGGTTAAATAATGAACAGTCAGTGAGTATGTGGTGTCATTAAGCATCATGATTCGCTGTGGTTCGTTCACTTGTCTTTCCTCTGCCGTTTTCTCCAGGCTGCCTCTCTGTGCCGCTCTTTAACCAGAAGAAACGAAACAGGGTTCCTTTGACAGCTCTTCCCTCTGAGAATGAATTCTTTTCCCACAGCGAGTACACACCAAACACCAGCTCAGCCATATCTCACAATCCAGCAGGTGAACTGTTCATTCTCTAAGCTTCTTCTTTATTTCTGACACTAGATGTCAGTGTATCCACAGAAAAATTAAACATGCTTTTAGGTATGCTTGAGTTTACATGTTTTTAGAACATTGGTTAGCATTGTAAAGTCATTTATATAACCCTTCACATCTACAGACAGAAGCTGTTGTTTGTTGTGATAGTTTACCTATGAGAATTGACCTTTTGTTTAGGTGCCTTTGGGTGTTACCAGGCCTCAGGTTCCCCTTCTGGTGTCCCTCAAAGCCAACAGTGGAACAGACAAAGCAACTCACAGTCTGCTCCAGCCCAGCAGTATGGCAGCAACAGACCTGCCCCTGGACCTGCCCCTTCAACTAGAGCCTATGGACCCATACCTCATCCATACAAAGCTAAAGAGAAAAGGTGTCGTTAACTGATCATGTAGCGTCTCTCTTTTCTTATAGCTCATGTATGTAGACTGCTAAAATATACCCACATGGTATTTAACTGGATGAATTGGTCTGTGATAATGACATGTGGAAAAGTTTTCAGAACCATGGATATTATCATTGCACTTCAAGGTTCTTGTTTAAGCTGTGATTTTATAGGCACTTAAATTAGTGCCTAGATGACAGAGACCAAAGAAATTCAAATGTTATCTTTTTAAAAGTTTAAAGCATGTCACGGGACTACTGTTTGTTGAATGCTGGGCTTTCATTTCAGCTCAGTGATGGGACAATCCAGCAACGCACTGGGACAGCAGGATTCCAGCTCTGTCATCAATTTCAGACAGAGCACATATCAGGGCCCTCGCAGTAGCGAGAGTGGACAAAGCCAGCCAGTGCCCCATACAGGGTTATCTCAGATGGGCCGGAAGTCATCTTATGGAACACCCAGTTTCACGCATCAGTATTCCCAGCAGTCTAGAGCTCTTCCTCCTCCAGTTCCACCACCCAGGAGGCAGTCTGCTAATGCTCCGGAGCCACAGAAGAACGCCTGGAAATTTACAAACAGCTTTGAGCCACTGAGATCCCCTTTTGAGGTTAAAACGAGCTCAAATCCGCAAAACACTCTGCGACCAACTCCAACTCAGGTAGAAATTTATACAAAAAAAAATGATATGTTTATGACAGGTAGCCACAAGTTTCAATTAATGTTTAATGCACTTTTGCTGAACCATGCAACATTTGTGTGTGTTGAGCAGGCAGCATTTCCAGTGAAACCAGCCACCGAGCACTCACTGAGGATCCTGACTGCAGTTATTGATGGCATGAGGCACTGGAGTCAGTTTAAAGACAAAGTGCCTTATTTATTTGAGATATTCGGTGAGCTGATTTGTTATCCCAGCTGTGCTCTCACTGGTTTTATTTTTATTTTTTTGAAGAAAAACACCATTAATCTGACAGGCTTCACTTCCCCCTCAGCTACTCTAGACTCTGCGGTCACAGTTGGTCGCTACGGAGCAAAGAACTTCCTCCTGAGAGATGGGAAGGAGGTTGTGCAGTGTGTCTTTTATGAAAATGTGAGTCGGGGAAAAAAATTCAAACAAATGTGGCTTGAATGTAAAATGAGTTTTACAGGGACAGTATGGTTCACAATACAGAAAAGGAAAGTAAAGCCTCTTTCATGGTCAGTTGCAACTTACTGCAACTTTAAAATTTAACATACTAACTGAGTCTTTCTCACTATGTGATGGTGGACTGTCTGGAAATGACCTTATGACCCTTCACAGATTGATGGGCAGCAACAATTGTTTCTCTAAAATCACTGCTGTGTGGCAACACACATCTGAATGGACAAACCTGCAAACTGCCAAAACGTCTGCTCTCACATACTGATGATCCATTGATCAAATCCATTTGATTATCAGCACTGGCTGCTACTTGCACTCTTAATTCCTTTGAAACAGTATTGGTGCACTTTCCACAAACTACTCCTGCATTTTATCTTAGTCTTCATCAAAAAGTGTAATATGTCAAGTGTTACTTTTTATCTGGGGTTGGATTTATCTGATTTTAGGATCTAATAGAGATCAGATATATAAAAATCTTAGAAATGAAAGAGGTTGTACTTTCTTTTTCAAAAAAGTGCATACAAGTACCGGTACATAATCTTTACAAAGGCTTTTACATGTGCTGAAACCAGTTTGAAATGTTTAAACTGTTGCCAAAAATGAAACAGCACTGACTCATTTTTGACTCTGGTCCAACAGGAGCAGGTACTGCCCCGCCTGATCCGAGGTCAGGTCCATCGGTGTGTGGGTAACTATGACCGCAGTAAAGATGTTCTGATGTGTGTGTCTGTGAGGCCGGCTCTGCCTTCAGAGCTGAGAAATGCTCAGGAAGCTGTCAAAACCTGTGATGCAGAAATGCGGGCGCTGGTCAAATCACTCAGTGAAGTCTGAGCAGAAAAGCAGCAGCTGCAGAGCATACCAGTGTTCGGGTGTACGCAGGAGCCAAGCTCAGTGCTGTGTTCTCTAATTGGTTTTAGCTGCAAGCCCAAGTAGTTTTAACACTTAAACTGTTGAAGTTTTTGACCTGTAGAGGGTGCTGTTTCCATTCACTTGTATTTTATAACAGCTGAGCTCATGCTTGTGTTCATGTTGTTTTGCGTTTATCCCTAAATAAAATAATAATAATTTAACCAAAACCTAACTGGAAAGTAAAACCTCTCTTATTTTTTTTTTATAACTTACGAAATATTTTTATTACAAAGAAAATTCACAAAACAGCAGAACATTGTTTAGAGGTTAATTCAGGTAAAAGCAGACATGATGAGGTAATATCTCAAAATATATCTTTGAAAAACGGGGCAGTTAGGAATAACATGTGATATCAAGTACAGTTAGTTTATTTACAGTCAAACATCACAATGGAAAAAAACAAGAAATTCTACTCTAGCAAAAACAGTTTCACCAGTGCCGAGACTTTACACACAACGGTTCAACAAAGAGGGGAATAAGTCCAGTGCAGTCACGCCAGTCATTCCCACACAGTCGAGCACAGTATAAGGTCCAATACAATACCAACAGATGGCTCCTGATCTTTTGAATATGGCAACAAAATCACAGTAATTTTCTTCATGTCTTTACGGGAACCCAAATTTGGGAATTATTTCAAAAGTTGAATCCATTATCAAACTCCAACCCAATATTAAACACGAATACGCACAAACACCCACTAGAAAAGGGAGTCTAGCTTGATGAAGCTGGCAGTGTACGGGGACAGGATGCGGAGAAATGTTGTCCTTGCAACATGACAGAAATGGTGCCAACGCTTAAAAGGAGGAATGGATTGATAAAAACACACCAACACATTAGCTTATTTAAGGGAGGGAATTATTTTAAGCCACGTTTTCACATGAGCTCTGCAGAGATAACCAAAGTTCAGTTTGTACAGCTCCCTCCTCCACCACTCAAAATTTATTTTAAATCACATAATACAAGGATGCCAGGAATTAATCTGTTAGCTGCATGTCACAACCTCTTAATACAGCAATTCAAGTGATTTATCGCTTCCAGATAATTGGCAAAAATGTCTCAGGGCATAAGTACACTGCTTTTCCTTTTTTTTCCTCCCCTCCCTCTTCTCTCTCTTATTATCTCCAAGGATTCAGTGACATCTTTTTTTCCACCAGAACATTTTCTCAAGTTAATGAGATCATACTGCATCAAGTACAGGAGTAACGCTGTGAGGGGGAAAAAATTAGAATAAGAAATAACATCAGACAACAGGATCCAACATTTTTCAGCAGAAAAAAGATGATTACCTGATAATCGTATTAAACACTTGTCTTGGTTATGTTAAAAGGCACAAGTTGGTCAGATCATGTTTAAAATCTAGATCAGTCCCACCGTTGACGAAGCCCATCTTATCATGCATCTTTAGAGACAATTCCTGCACGGCCTTGCCTTTTGCAATCATTTTGTTCCTGAATTAAAATGTTTTCGTTTTTGTGTGTTGTAAGACGGAACAAAACGAGCGAGTTACATTACACGAAATAGATCTGAGGGGAAAAACATTGACAAAAAGGGATGCAGTATCTTATCTTTTTTTTAATCACAACACCATTCTGAAACAGCTACTCGTTAGTCATCACGAGTCGCCTCTTTGAAGAGACAGTTTTCCATTCGTCCTCACAGCAGGTCTGGTGCTGTGTGTTTTGTCCTGTTCTTTGCAGCAGCTACTAAAAAGCGATGTCTTCGAAAGCTGTGACGTCTCCTCGTCACCCACTGGTTCGCTAGCCTGGTCATAAAAACCGGGAGGCAGAAAAAGTCTGAGGAGAAAAAAAAATCCTTCAAAGCGTCAGCGTTCTCTCATTAAAGTGTCGTTCTGAAAGCTCAAACATCAGCTCGGTTAAATCCACAACGTATTTACAGTCTAAACACCCAGACACGCAGGTCCTGACGTGTGGATTTTTTTCACTTGATTGATCATGTTGGCTCTGTTTTCAAAATTTAATGTTTCTGAAAACCTCTTAGTGAAATATTATTCGATTGCTTGAGTTATACCGCCCCTTATTTTCATGCTTCCAGTCTGCATTGGAATGTTACATACTGTACGCTGACTTGTTTCTTACCATAAAAAAAAGAAAGGAAAGGAAATCCTAATATTTTTCATATTTGTTATGTTTGCAGTCATTTTCTCAGTTTCATCAGTCTTTGCATCTTCTGACTGCTTCATCTCCAAACCTGCCGGGAAGAAAACAGATGTGTCGAAGTGGAAAACACTAATCGTAACCGCAGAGTATTGTTACAGCAGAAAACTTCCCGTTTAAATTGACTGGATTAATAACGAAGAGATGCAGGAAGACGGTTTGTTTTCTTGTTTCTGCCGTCAGCTTTAGTTCTTGCTCAGAGGGGGCTTCCCAAGCAGCATCGTCTTTAAAACAAAAAAAACAACAACAAAAAAACACGATGCAGGTGTCTTCGTGTGACATTAAGCCCAGATTAGAGAGGATCGTCAGGAAGAGGAGAAGAAAAACAAGACATAACTATAAGAGCGTGGGCAGCGGGGTAGGGGACAGCTGCTCCTTCGGTGCATATTTAGCAAAAAAGGGCAAGAAGACGGTGAGCATGACTCCCACTATAGCCAGCATGTAGCCCCAGCCGATCTGGCACTCGCCAGCGTAGTAGATGTCAGAGTCTCCGCAGAAGGACCGGACCAGTGTAGAGTTCAGGCCGAAAGGGTACACCAGCAGTCCGGTCGCCATGATGAACACTGCAAAGAAGATACAGGACAAAACGCGTGAGACGGTGTACACTGCCTTATGAAGACTTGTGGAGCAAAGATTTAACACAAATGCATATGAAAAGCATGCCGATCTATGAATGTTTTCAATTTTAAAGGGGACCTGCTGTGCTTTTCCTTATTTTCTGTCATGCACACACTGTTGGTAAATGCAGATTCAAATAATGAGGTCAGCATATGTACATTTAATCTCTGTTAGCTGAAAGCTCGGGCTTCAGACTGCTCTAAACTCTTTGTTTCAGATGGTTTTCCCACTCTTGGCTTTGTGTGGAGTCGGCAAGTATGCATGTCGCCAACATGGTCGGTTCAGGTGCACGCAGAAGCCCCACCCACCTGCCGTTCAAACCTTCAGTTCAGAGCAGCGATTTGCAAACGTTTTACTGCATGGCCCACTTTTGGCTCAGACACACCAGAATCGTCCTTGCAACTATGTAAAATTGGAGTTTATTAAGTGTCCAGATGCCACAACACCCTCAACCTCTGGGTGATGATCACTTTTGATTGCAAGCGACTGTATATTTCACCTGTTAGGAGGCAACCGGTCTTCAACTGCGGTCCGACTCAGACTAACTACAGTCCCTCTTAGTCAGATTATTTTGATTATTTTAACATTGAGGATGATTTTGAACTGTTAGTCATGCAAAACTACAGACTCAAAAGTATAAAAATGTAGGAAATATTTTATATATAAAATCTCACTAAGAAAAAGATGTAGCCCTGCAACAGACTGGCAACCTGTCCAGGGTGTACAACACCTTTCACTCTATGGCTCTGTTCAACCCTAAACTGGTTAAAATGGATGGAGAGAATAGCTGTTTGTTTCTGACATCCCGATGGCTGCACATGGCATTGTATTGTTTGTGCACTTGTATGCCAAATGGGAACCACTTGGTGGCAGTAGAGATTTTACAGAAACAGTTTCTCTGTGATTCAAGTGTGCAATTTAGCTACTTCATCAGTGCTGAAGTGCCTCCATTTGCAGTAAGATTTTTGATTTGTTGCCATATGCTGCATATATAAAACTGAATCATGAGCTTGGACAGCTTTAAAAGTCCAACAGTGGCAGAACAGAGCTTTTAATGTATTGAACAACAAAAGCACAGATGACCTGTGATTGACCAAACCTTCCAGTGAGAAATGATTCATGTGTCCTTAGATCAGTTTGCACTCCTCGCTGTAAAGCTGTGGCGCTCCTTAATAAACAAAACTGTCCCCTTCTGCACTTTTGTGATGGTCAGCTTTCCGGCGACACTATCCTCGGCAGCAATGCAGCCAGAGAGTGGCTCACTTTTACAAATTGAGTCAAGTCTCCTAGCTCGTGCTGCCAAGCAGTTATCGACTGTGCTACGGGCTATCACTGCTTCTATTAGTCATTCTGAGTGCCCACTGCATTTCCATTACAATTCCAGGTGTCATAGTTGTTTCAGGTTTGGAGCACTGGGTTACAGGAAAAGCTTGGATTTCTCAAAGTGGGTAGCTTTCTAGAAAAACTACAGCAAACATTTCTTTTATTACGCCAAATTGATTTTAGGAGATGTCAGTTTTTCTGCTTTCAAGGGCAGCAGTTTCATGGTCAGCGGGAAACAATGCTCATACGAGAGCTACAATGCAGGAGCTGTATGAGTATCAAATCGATGCTTTGTGTGGGCAGCAAACAGTTGCCATCAACAAGGATGAGGAGGGAGGAAGCTTGCAGTGATGCTTTAGTTGCACACTGGGGACTCTGGGAATGACTGTTGTGGAGGGGAAAAAAACATCAGAACGATGAGAAGGAATCACAAAGAAGGGAGCATGAACAGGTCAAGGCGAGCTATCTCCTGAGTGTGGTTTGTCAAGCATCCCGTTGTCCCTCTCTCTCGGAGCTCAGCCGTCCCAGCTCCCCATGTGTTATCTGTGGGGGCTCGACACCTCAAAGCTAATGACACTTTAATGACCTTCTTTATCAAAGTATTCTCAGCTTTTGTGGAAGAAACACAAAGACACACACGTGTGTGTTTGCAACCCAAGGCTGCTTCTCTACAGCGCTGAAAATGATGGCATTCAGAGCAAACCTGGACACAAAGCCAGGGTGGGTACGCGAACAACAGCACTGCCTGCATTTCAAAGGAATGAAATCCAGGAAGCAACGTCGAGTAAGTATCAGGTGAGCAGAATGAGGGCTCGATTTTATCAATAAGACCAGGACAGAATGCGGCTAAGTGTCTGGATCAGATAAGCTGCAGCCTGGGCTGACTCCATCTCTGCGAGTTTTTAATGAGGGATGAGGAAAAAATCTGCCAAAAGAAAAAAGCAACTTAATTCAGAGAATAACTAAAAATGAATCAATTTGTCTTTTAAATCTAAAGCAAAGAGAACATCTTAAGAAGGGCTTCCAGCAATTTTACACATCAAAGTCTGTGTACAACTTTACGACTCCATATGTAAAAACAAGAGCTGGGAAAAGCTGGAAACTGAGAGGATACAAAGCCTCCTCAACTCGTACCTTGGACATAAGTGAGCTTCTTAGAGCTTAGAGGCTTAGAGCTAAATTTGCTGCCAACACACACCAAAATCTCTCACCCCACCAGTTGCATTGTGGGTATTAAAGGCAGCAGGTTTTTGTCAGTGAAGAAGAATGGGATGCATTGAAAGCAGCATCACTGTTTAATTCTTTGTTTTAATTCATTTCTAACCCAACTGCACAGACTGAACTCTATGCAGGGTGAATAATGTGGACTAATCATGTCTGTGTAAGAAAAATTACACAATCTTTTAGATTCCACTGCAGCGTGGAAGAGCTTAATTTCAAAGGGGTCTTACACGCCTCAGTGGTCTAATCCTATGAGGAATGGACAGTGTGATATAAGAAGCTGACATGACACCATGATGGCTTGCAAAGAGGCCGAACATTTTCATTGCATGCACAACTAGGAAGCCTCCTTAACGTGGCAAACTGAACACATCTGAGCTGCTGGTATAATGAAGTAACAAAAAGCAATTGCTTAAAAGCAGAAAACTGAAAACTCTCTTGTTATTTAGCTCAGATACAGGGATTTTAATGAGCTGTGCAATGTTGACCTTGAGCTGTAAAAGGCCAACTTCATTCACCTCCTTGTACCCCCAAGTAGCAGACTGTTTACAATCAACCCATAGTCAGCATTTGTCGGAGCAGAAGATGGCATGGAAAGACCGGCTTAGCCAGGCCTTCTTTCCCAGGGAGAGGAATAAGAGTGAAGAGGCGTAGAGAGAGTGTGTCAGTCCCAATCAGATGAGTGCTGCTGAGTATGCGAGGCTATCATAATAACTCAGAGATGATGAGACAGTGAATTGTGGAAGGGCTTCAAGTCACTAATGTGTCCCAGTTTCATTGCAAACGTTCCAGAGAGACTCAAAAGAAGACCACGACAAACTTTAAAGGGTAAGATGGCAAAACTCCCACTCGCTGCATTCACTTTAACCAATTAGACCTTTGTCTTATTTCAAAGTAACGGAAAAAACCCCCAAACACTCAAATCTGATATTTGGTTAGAAGCAGGTACTTCGCAACAAACCAGTGCTTATTATTGTTCCATTCATAATGCTGCCCTTCAGAATACTTGCACTCATATTTGTCTTTTCTTTAAAAAAAAAAAGAAGAAGAAGAAGAAGAACGAAAGGAAAAAGTGTCCTTGGAAAACTCCGTGCGTTCTGTTTCTCATGACTGCCAACTTGCCTGACTCTTCACTTCATTAGCTTTGAAGTGGGTGCAGAATTCAGACACAGGGAGTAAAATAACGATTAGAAGCCAAAGCAGCCAGAAGCATCGCAGAGCACTACACTTCATTGTTCCTGAAATCTGGCCTGGTTTCACAGGTAGCTACAAGGCTGCGGAGGCTTTTGTGTAGACTAATAAACAGCAAATACCTTTATGTGCGTTCTTCTTTTTTTTCCTATGAAGGTTTGTGTGTGTGTGTCTACAGCAAAGGTAGCTGTAGATGAGGGAAACAAAATTAAATAAAACAGATCAGAATGTATTGTACTGCCGTACAAAGATTCGGTATAGCTTCTACCAACTAAATGAACTAAATTAACCTTGAATCTCTTTCTCAGTGGTGTAGCGAGAAATGGAAAGCTGCTCCCAGGGACGGTGAAACAGGTTCACAGCGGTGCGAATGAGAGAAAGAGATTGAATGGGATTGTGGGGCAGGAAGGTGTGTGATAACCTGGCACCCAAGCGTGACACTGAATCAGTTTCATCACAGACCCCTAACACAGAAATCACTGGCTTAGTTCATATGCCATATTTACGCGTGGATGCCCGAGTTCAGCAGATGAAATACGAAATCTACTATTGTCAGAAAATGTCAGAAAAATCCAATATGCCGTAGTCCCAGACATTCATACACACTGCATCTAATGTAGCATTATTCAATTTTATTCTTCCCAAGATACAGCTAATAAAAATCCAGCTCTGTGACTTCAAACTCCTTTTCATTACAATACAAAAGGTCTGTGCTTTGGATCAAACTGCATTGCCACTGTTTGCTTACTTTCATAACTTTATTAGCAATGGGAAGGGCTGAATTAAACACAACAGGAAATGGGTGGCTCTACTGTGGATGGAGCGCTCAAGCTTTGCTGTGGTGTCACGTGCGTGTTCCCTCTGGCAAAAAACGACATAAAATAGAATATATTAAGTGCAGTGATTGTTTTCACCCGGGCCCAGGCGGAGAGACGTCCAGTAAAACCTGGTCAGCAGTAGCATTGTACTGAAGCTGTGATTCACTGTCTATATACATGGAATTGTTGCAATTACCTTAAGATCAAAGGGGATATGTGCAGTCATCAGCTTAGTTCATTAACATGCTGTCTTAGCGTGCGATTCTCCAGAAGTCAGGCGCTTTAAATTGTTTTCTAATAAGAAATGAGGAAGAACAAGACACTGGCAGTTAAAAAAGAAGGCTAGGCCAGGCTATGCAATGTGGATTCAAGTCTCTCAGCCAGTAAAGTGGAAATGGAATACATTAGAATAGACTAATGTCCTCCTTATCTTCTCTGACCTACAAGCGGGACAGGCAGTCAGGTGGAGACCACCCGCTCCAGCGGGACGAGGGCAGTCAGACGTGTAAATACAAAAGCATTAACAGAGGCAGCACAGAGTCACGCAGGCTCCTTTGGGTGTCACCAGCACCCGCTGCTTCCTCTTCCTCTCCCGCTTCCCTAAAGAAACTTCTTATCTAGCTGCTGTCCAAACCGGGACGTTATCTGGCGCTACCGTTCACTTCAAAAGACACATGAAAGAAGTCACACATTAAGAGTGTGGCCTCGCATGCCCACAGGCCTGTTTGATGTCACATTAACTTGCAAGAAAAGAGGAGAAAAGAGGGGGAAAAGGAGACATTTTTCATTTTTGTCATGTTCTGAATTTTTTTTCCAAGTAAAGTTGCGGGAAAAAGAATCTTGATTTGCTGACACACGTCTCATTTGTTTGTCTAGTGGCAGAAAAAGATTAGAACTGTTGCTGTAGTAACTTCCCCTGCTGCGGTGGTCATCGTATTTCTCCCTCTTTTCTTCTTACACAGTTTTCCATCATTAGAAAGAATGAGCTGATCTCTGTCTGGTCCCATGTAGAAACAGCAGCCCAGGTGTGATCAGGCATACCGATGTAAATGAAATACTGATATACAAGCAACAGCCCAGACCAGTAAACACTGTGACCCACATACACACCCTTACGCAGAGTATATACTATTATGTATAGATGTTAGCATGTACGAAAATATTAGTTTAAGCGGGATAATGTAGGCACAGTTTGTATTGGCTGGAAATGTGTGGCCCACAATAAAAGCTTAACAAAGGGCAGTGCAGAAGTGTTGCGCATCTCTAGGAAATTGCCTTTTCACTAGCTGCACACAAGGAGTATTTCCATTTCCCCTCCTATTTACAGAGAATAGAGATGGGGATAGATAATTTCTATTCTCTCTCACACACAGAGGACACACTTTTCCTCTCCCAAAAGGAAGTAGAAGGCTGTCGAACACATGGATGTGACTGTGCATTCAAGAGAAACCACAGAGAGCCGAGTGTGTGGTGTGTCATGGCCTTCTTGTTGATCTGTGTTTATTGTAATCCTTACTTCTTAGAGCTGTACTACCAAACAAGTTCACCACAGTGAGGCTTTCATTGCATTAGCTGGCATTAGCTGGTCTTACAGCGACAGTTAACAACTTTTTCTGTTAAGCTGCGATTTCTGCTTCAGGTCGTGTGCGCGCTGACATAAAAATGGGTGCTTTGCTCCTCTTTTGCATGCATTCATCCCTATAAGTGACGCTGGCTCCAATCAGAGATGTTATTGGCTGATGATGATGATGATAAAAATGTATAAAGAACATCAAAAACAAATTTGAAATGCAACACTGTAGCAAAAACGATGAGAGATCAATGCTGTAGAAAATGGCACAGAGCGGTAAAATTCAAGTTTCAAGTAAACTGTTTTATCGCTGAGTGTGCTCTCAGTGCTGCTGCTTCTTTCTAAGGTGGCGTGCACGTTACAGATCTGAAACTTTACACTGGATACATTGTAACATGTAACTGTCCCACAGCCATAGCCCGCATCTCCTATTTCATCAATAAAGGAGACGTGGAAAACGGTTTAATTTGTCAGCAGCTCAAAGTGAAATTAATTAGATTTATTAAATGGCTATTCTTTACATGTGCTCTGTTTTCTAGTAACTGCAATTCCAGCAGTGTAAAAGATATTTAGCAGCAGATTAGAATCAAGTATAACAACATTTGATACATTTCCTAAATCACTAGATTAATACACACGCATTCCCCTGACAATGCAGTTCTAGTAAGGTACAGCATAACAGCCTGCACATATAAAACATATTCCCCCAGCACAGGATCTTTATCACACTTAAACTCTGCTGTTAATAAAAGAATCTGTGAAAATGTGGCTCTTCCAAACAATTTTAAACCAAAACTCGCAACATAATCTGCTACCAATCAGCACAAGATTCTTTTTCTCAGCTGGGAAATCTACAACATAGCCACAAACCCTCTGAAGGCCTACGACATAACATGTGCGCCTTCCTAGAACTGTAACTACATGTGTTGTTGACGCAGGCTGCAACTGATTGGTCTGTTTGCAGTAATGCAGATTCTTCCTGTGCATTTCCACAGTTTATTCATTTATCCGTGAGAGAATTATACACTTTATTACCTCAATATTCAGAATAATAACCATAGTATCAATATGGGGACTTCTAAATGGACTCATTCCTGGAAGATGATTGCCTAAACTATATGAATAATTTAGTATTGTACAATAATAGTGGGGGAATGTACAAATACTCTTTGAGAAATTGTCTTTATTTTCTTTCTGTGAGTAAATAAAGTACCCTTTTCCCCACTTAACCTCTCTGCCAATCAATTTCCATTTTATCTGCACTTGGGTCCACTTCTTTTGTCTCATTGCACTTTGAGTTGATATATGGAAGCATATACAGACTAACACAGATGCTCCACCACAGCGTTACGTACACTATCTAAACGTGCATGAAGTCTTCTCCATTATTTTGCCCCCTCGGTGAGCTCAAGGTGACTAATCGTAGCAAGGAAGATGAAAGTTTGGGAGTTGTTGGAAGTCGAACTGTGCCAGCAATGAATCTCCAGGTAGTCAGCTGGGACCTGGCGAAGCGTGGGCATAAACAGCAGGGACTCCATCCTAATGTGATGAGCTGTGCTCTAGTCTGCACACAGCCACGATGATAATTAAGCTCAGTGAGCCTCTGGGAAATTATGCTAATGATGTTCCTCCAACTACCTACATATCTTGAAATGTTTGACTTAAGGTGATCAGAGCGGCGAGTAAAAAAACGCAACTCTCTAATAAATGTTTCTGAAACAGGTTGAGACAGAGAGGAAAAGAGGGCAGTGACAGAAGATGAGATGAGCGGTTGCCATTTTGTTTAAGACTTTATATTGTTTAAGCAGAAAAGAATTATAGTTCACAAAGAAGGGGAAGAAATAAAGGGATGCAGTGATGGAAAGGACATTTTCAGCTAGACCTGTGATTTACTCAGAGGCAACACCCAGAACAAAGTGAAGCAAGAAGAAAGCAAATGGTACCTTTAAAACCAAAAGCTGCCACTTTTCACAAAAAATGATTAAAACATAAGTAAGGGAAGGGAATCGGTTCGCTTGGTACGGCTTGATTTTTAGTTGCCACACAGAGGTGAGACAAATCTCTCTTTGAATGTCTTGAGGAGATATACCTGTCAGAGTACATGTGAAAGAGAGTTTTTAAAGAGCAAACTAAACCATTTTTACTGGAAATCGTCTACAATTGTCACTGGAGGCAAAAACCTGTTGACCTTGAGAGCTGCACAAAAAGAAAAAACAGTGGGAGCGCAAAGGCAGAGAAAGCAGACGAGGAAATAAAATACAGGGAGTTGGGAGAGATTAGCTGGGCAATAAAATAGCTTCTGCTATCTTTAGAGTGAGCAGGCCTGCCTGTGTACTGGTCAATCCCAGCCCAGTAATGGGGCTCTTTATCACTGAGTCATTCAGTCTCTGCTGCGAGCTCGAGACTGCAGAGGTGGTTCAAGCCCTCTAACCGCAATGTATCTGGGCATGTAAATATTTTGTTGGAACTCATAGAGACTTAAAGATTCTGACATGTTCAAGCATTATGCAACTTGGAGATAATGTTAGATGATTAGGTGACGCTTTCAATATCTGTGGGATACTGTGCATCGCATTAAATATAAGACATCACTGCTTTGTACTGATACTATATTCTATCCATCCATTTTCTTAAGAGGTTACCTAACTTAGGGTCACGGGTTGCTCCATCTGCTCACTCTGGCTTAAAGGTGGGCATTATGTGTATTTCCATCCATCCATCCATCCATCCATCCATCCATCCATCCATCCATCCATCTACTTTCTTCACTTATCTAATTCAGGGTTGCAAAGGGGCTGGAACCTATCGCAGCTGTGATAGGGCAAGAGTCGGGGTACACCCTGAACAGGCCGCCAGTCTGTCAGAGCTAACATAGAAAGACAGGCAACCATTCAGACTCACATTCACACCTATGGTCAATTCAGAATCACAACTTAACCTAACCCCATGAACTGTTATTCATAATCTGTATTAACATTTCTTATCTTATACTGGGCCTTGGTGCAGCCCTTCAGTTAATCCTCTGAAAGCTATTTTAGAACCCCTCCTCTGTTTGTGATTGGTTGCCCATCACAAACAGAAGGTCTAAACAGCAGGTGTGTGCCTGAGATAAGCACACGAGGCCCCGTCTTGCTGACATCCTACAGGCCAATAGTAGGACAAAGCTGTCTGAAATCAAGTGAGAGTGATCTGAAGTCTGAGCTTTTAGATCAGGAGGGTTAGTTGCACACACGTGCATTTATGGGGGTAGTGTCAAATATTGCATCTTTTCAGGTATTTTTTTCTTTTTGTTGTATTTTGTTTTCAATTTTGGGATTGCTGTAGAAATTTGTTGTTGTTGTTTTGAATGTGAAAATATAATTCAGTGTGGGTGTCTCACATTCCTCTCACTCACAGCAGTAATCACCTCACTGTTGCCAACTTTGTCACAAGTATGATAAATTTCATAGCCACTTAGCCATTTGTATTTTTATTAAAAGAAGAATAGCAACAACAACAACAAAAAAAATCTGGACAGTGCTGCTTTACAACTGAACTCTCAAAAGGACATCTCACACAATTTCCTTGTTTGTGTACAAACTTGTCAAAAAACATTGTTGTGGTTTTTATTTCTTCCTCTGAACCAGCAGTGAGACAAAAAGGAGGATATATGTCTTACATCTTTCTCTCTGAGCGAACATTCAAAATAAAGCATTTGTCAGCCAATCTGGTGGTTAGAAAATTTGCTGTTGATTACCACCAAACCCCCCTGAGCCCGGTAAATGGTATTCAGGACAGAACTATAATTATCTGTTCCTTGAGAAAGCAAATAGACATACTTCTGAAAACAAAGAACAATTTTTTTGAGAGGCTTGATTCGTCTTAGTAGTAAAGATGAATCAAATATCTGCTAAAAACATATTAGTGGCCGAATAACTGGAGGGAAACAGCACCATTACTGTTAAGTTTTACAAAACAAGGATAAAGTAAATTAAAGCCAAGAAAGAAAGAATCAAATGCTTAAAAAAAACCCACAAACAAACAAACATACGAACAAAAACAACCTGACAGCCGGGCAGCAATTTCTTCCACAGCCTCCAAACAAAGACCATTTCCAGCATGTGTCTCTGAGCTCCCAGTGCATGCCGAACCATTTGAACTCATGCTTATGACTGCAAATCTCCATCCTGGGAGCACTGTAGCGATGACACACGAATCTCACACACTGCACCCAATCTATCATCTTAATTACTTCCATTTCCATATTGCCATCTATTTTTTTATGTGGCAAATGAATTTATACGTCAGACAAATTGCTTGTCCTTGACTTGCTTATCAGTTATGTGGCAACCCACGGCGCACATGGGGCCATGTCAGCGGATGAGCTAACCAAACGTAATCCGTCGCTCAATCCATCCATGCCACCTTGCAGATTGGGTATGCACAGGAGACAAAGTACCTCAAGAGTGTGGTGGGGAAAATAAATAATAATAATGCAAGAGATAAAGTGGTGATTGGATTGAAGACATTAATCAACTATGAAAGGTTGTGTTTAACAGGAGGAATAAGTCATATAAGAAACAATGGACTATCTAACGAAACCTGAAGCTATGTCCCTGCGCTAGGCTGTTAAAGGTGATGTCTGTATGTGTGCGCGCGTATGTATATGCCTGTGTGTCTGACATTAACCCAGTGATTGTGTTGACAGTCTCTAAGCCCTAAGCGAGACGTCTCCTGGGCTCAGTAACTGCCTCAGGTTCAACAGTGAATGTCAGCGGTGAATGCTAGAATGACCCTGTGACATTAGTAGGTACACTGCATAGCCAGCTCAGCTGTCAAGCCACAGTTCACGTCTGTGGGCCACGGTGATAAAATGAAAGGTTGAACACAACACACCACAATGACTTGAATGCCATTTGTAAAAATAAAGTTTTCGGTTACTAACTGTGAAACCGGGTCAACTTTACATGACCGCAAAAGAACAAAACAGATGAGACACACAAAACAACCACAGAGACAAAATAACAAAGAAACTAAACAGCTAGATGCACAGAGAAGAACTACAAAGACATAGAAAATGTCAGCAGAGAGATGCAAAACAATCACATGGAGAGACTCAACAAACACATGGAAACAAATTAGTTATAAAGAGACACAACATGAGAACAGAGAGAAGCAAAACATCCAGAACAGCTAAATGTAAAGATGCAAAACAACAAAAAGAAAGACAAAAGACACAGAAAACTATCAGGTATGCGAAAGACTCACAGATAGACAAAACAACTAGAAAGAGAGGTAAAGCAAGCAGATGCAGACAGAAAATTCAATAGAATTTTATATCTCACCAAATCACAACAACAGTGGCCTCAAAGCAGTTTATACTGTAAGATAAAGACCCTACAACCATACAGAGAAAACCCCAGCAATCTCCCTATGAGTAAGCATTTGGCAACAGTGGGGAGGAAAAACTCTCTTTTAACAGGAAGAAACCTCTGACAGAACCAGGTTCAGGG
>NW_005187650.1:144497-149312 GCF_000239375.1 Pundamilia nyererei | reverse complement strand
AAAACAAACTGATGAAGACAAAATGACTACAAAGAAACAAAACTACAAAGACAGAAAATGACAACAGAGAGATGCAAAACAACCAAAAGAGGGTCAAAAGTTCAAAAACAAAACAGCTTGATATAAAGTGATGCAAAACCAAGAAAAAGAAAGAGAAAGCAAAGGCACAGGAAGTGTCGGAGCGATACAAAACAACCTCATAGAGCAACGAGATAAATACATGCATTGAAAGGTAAAATAATATAAGAGATGCAAAACCATCATATATCGACAAAAATCACCACAAAGAGATTTAAAAACAACCACATATTTTTAAAAAAAAGGATGTATATCTATTGTTAGCAAAGTTACAAACAGTCATTGGATGACTGTACCGGTGTATCTATTCAAACCTCACCACTAAGCAGCATCAAGGACAGTCGTTTAATTTTATTGTACTTCTTAACAAAAGCTTTTATTGACTCACTGGATCTCGTTGAATAAATGTATAGTATATTTTTACATAAACATGCATCCAGCCCATTTTTGTCAGACTACGTTTTAGAACTCACAACCCCCCCCACAGAACACCACAGGTATAATGAAAAGTGCAAAGTGCATGAATTCATTAGGTGGAGTACGAACAGAGTACTTATTTTCCAATTGACTGCTGCACACATTTTTCAAATAGCAGAATGTATTTTAAATGACTTTCCTACGTCCTGGGGTTAGAGAGCTCGCTCTATGCACAGACGCCCCAGCAACCCAAGTGAGAAAAAGTGAATTTAAAAAAAGAGAAAGTGCCACAGGAATTCACCTTTGTTGTGGAAATTAATGTTGCATCCACAGTCAGTTTTTTTAAAAGTGTTGCCTTGGCAGCACGCGGTTTACTAAGGAGCCGAAAAGAGAAAGTGGATCAGTATGAATGTGATGTGCACAAGGATGCTGTAGACAAAAGAAAAGCAAGAGCCCTGCACCTGGGCCCAGTAACTATTTATGAGCTGCCATTAATCAGTTAGTGTGTGCGTTTTGAAATATGGCCTCTTTGTGTTGCTTGTGGATTCTGCACGTGGAAGTAATAAATGGGTGCTCCTGTGTATGATCTGTGTGTGTGTGTTTGTGTTACTGCATGCACCTCTCTCCTTTTGTTGCTTTATTTCAATAGAAAAGAAGTAAAAAAGGGGAAAAAATGGACCTGATGTGCTTAAAATGCGTTTTAACTACTACTGGCTATTTTATGCAATATTAAGGGGCTTTTACAGTGATGAAAATACTTTCTGTTCTGAGGATCAGTGAAAGCACAGTGCTGTCTGTTTAGCAGGTGGTATGTCGGCTGTGGAAGCTGTGTCTGCACAATCTATGTTTGGCCTTGGTGTGCAGAGACTAACTGAGTGAAACATAGCTGGTTGCAAAGCTCTAAAATATACTGATGTGTGCTTGTTTTTTGTATTTAAAACAAAAAGTTCAGTTAGGCTCAGCTTCGAGGCCGATGCCGCCTGTGCACACGGCTGAGGCAGGATGCTTTCTTCAGAGGAAGTGTCAGCCTCGCAGCACAGAGGAGGCCCGTGTCCTGCTCCATGGCACCGTCCTGGGTGATCATTATCTGACGATATATAGAAACCTTTATGAAGAGTGCAGGATACAGCTGGGTGTGTTTGATGGGGCGGCAGCAACATAATGAATCCCTACAGGAGACACGGGGGCCCTGCTGTGCTGCTGTAATGAAGCGCTGGCCTGCCATCCCTCCCTGACACACTGGCATTAAGGAAAAATGGAAACCATTACCTTCAGCCTTCACCACAGTGTACCAAGTGGGAGGACCTGGAGCAGGCTTAGATGTGTCTGTGTATTCGTGCATGTTTGTCGGTCAGGAATAACAAACAGCTAAGGCATAGACGAGACACAACAGGGGATCCACCTCAGACAGGATTCATAAAAATACAGCTGAAAATTTGACAAACTATTGAAAAGTTAAAACCAAAGAAAAGGATGCTTTTCCATAACTGTTAACTTCTACAGGCGCATTTGATTTCAGACATGTGCAGCAGATATAACAGACAGGATTTTAAAGAGGGTTGGATGTCTCCTCTCAGCCACATTCCAGCAGAAAGTGTCTACAACTGCCCAGGGATCTTAACAGCTTTCTTTGTGTGTGTTGCGTGTCTCAGTAGCCCCCCACTAAGCTTATCCTTGCTTCAATGCGTCTTATTAGGAGTAGAATGTCTTTGTTTGTTGTGGATTTCTAACCAGGTAAACAGACTATGCTTTTCAGCCTTGTGCATGTTACAATTTCTCACATTTCAGGGTTGCATCAAGAGTCTTTTTTTCAAGTGTTGAAATTCACAAAGGCCCATGGGAACGAGAACAAAGGGATTTTTCTTCTTAATACTCTGCAAATGGTATTTTGTGGGCTGACTTCTTAAAAGTAAAAAGTCAGTTGTAATGGCTGTGTCCTCCACTGTTGGCTGGTCTCTTAAATTGGAGTGCCACTGGCTGGAGACCATTTGATCAGCAGATCTCTGGGATCAAGTTCATTACAAGAGAAGGAGCACCACAGCAGCCTGCCACAGATGAAGCCTTTAGATTAGATGGGCTTTTCCCTTTCGCTCTGTAGTTCCTTCCTCTGTCTACCATTCCTGCTTGCCTCTTTCAGTTAAAAAAAAAAAGTTGCACAAAGGAAATCGTGCAAGTTCTTGTTAACAAATGATTAGTAATATCGAAAGTGTTTTCTGGTGGCTTACAGGGTTGTGGGAGCAAAGCTTTGATTTTGTGGGAGCTTTAATCACCAGATTTAGCCACTTAATTTTAGGAATAGGTAAGAAAAATCAACACTGGAAGTAGTGCTCAGAGTCCACAATTGGTTCTTTGTGTAAAAGACAGTACAGTTACTTGAAATATTTCAGAAAAAAACAGGCAGGGAAAGTCTGTGTTCATAAAAAAATTATAAATAATGATCCTGTGTAGTATTCATCTAATCTGCAGCTCTGCAGTTTACATCTACCATATGTAGTATGTTGTGATTGCCAGTGTTTCAGAACGATGCCGATGCAGAAGCATCTACATCGAGTTAAATTAACCTTTTTGAAAAACTCTAAATTGATTGGTTCATGTCTGGATCGTGCTGACCAATCAGAAGCGTTGCTAAAAGTTCTCTATATTCAATAAGAAGAAGTATTAGGCAAACACTGCTGTATTGCTAACTGTAACTTCTACATCCCTTGTTCCTGTCAAGTAGTTTGTAAGAAATATTAGGGTATAAGGGGACAAAAGGAAAGAGACAATGAGAAGGAATACTTTGTAATGTTTATAACTATTTAAAATCCTCAGTGCGTAATAAATAAAGAATTTAAAACAAAGACAGAAGCCGTAATCACACTGTGAATCAAGCATTTATTCCATTAGAGGAGGCCAGTATCTGTTTGAGAGTTTGTTTTACAAAAGGCTCGATTACGCAAAGTGCATAAATGCAAATGTATTAACAGCTTAGCAGGAGGAGAAAGACCCTATTAGGTGATGCGGCATCAGCACATACTCGAGGTTACGCTATCAGTATTCCAGTCTGTTTGAGACTCATTTAAGTGTCACTTCCTCTGAAGTTTAAGATCTAATTGTTTCTTCTTTTTTGCTACATTTCTGTTTCATGGTCTTTGTAGTCAGTTTTATCTTCCTTTGGCTTTTTCAATCTTTGTTCCTTTCCTCAGTGACTTCCCCATCTGTTCCTGTGTGTTTACTCTTCATTCTCCTTTCACTCACTTCCTGTTTTATTTTGAACATTATTTCCTCTTGTGGCTTTCCGTCCATCCTTTGTTTTTGTTTTTTCCCCACTCCTTCATGTCGACTGAGTTCACTTCTTATTCCTGTGTTCTCCTTCAGCCTGTCAGATCACTGTTGTGACTCCCTCAAGTCTCAGTTTGACTCCCCGGTCTGGCTCCTTTGTACCTGGATTTGGACTTTTGGTTTTATGTTTCGGACCTCCTCTCTCCGAGCTGCTGTATACATTACATTTTTGCCACTGTTGCCATTCTGTCTTCTATGGTGTCTGCAGCTGGGCCCACACTTGATTACTCCCTCAAAGCAATGCATTTAAATTGACTTGTAAACAGTAATTTACTGGTTCCCATTCAAATGCTCTTCGCATACTATATAAGCAGTCATTGTGGGAATGACTTTTCTACAACCCATTAGTAACCATGAAATACGCGTATAAATTATTCACCTTCTTTAATACCACAAGTTCTAATATTTTCACTTTAGAGGCGATGACACATGATGCACGGAGCGCTAAAATGATTGCATTTGCACACACTGCATCACACTGAGAATTTAGGTGCCTTTCACACTTCAACCTTAAAACCGTTTGCTTTTGCATCTCTTACATTTTTAATGAGCCCTGCCTCGCTCTGTCAGCAACGACTGAGACAGACAGGTGCACACACACATGTTTTAATGACATCTCTTTAAGTGCTGTCCACTCTAGTGGATAAGTGACTTTTAGCAGTTCCCCCTCAGCCTCACCCTGCATCATCTCTTTGGTCTTCTGAAGTTTGTTGCTTAAAGGAAGAGAGCTCATCCTGCTCTTTAATCACCCACATATCATATTCTCTTTGATCTGTGGAGCCAATCAAAAATTTACCTCCACCCTGGCAGTGCGGATAAATGCCTCCCATCTCTCCTTTAATCGATCACACGCTTTCAGATCTGTAAATGAAGGTAACAAGGATGACCAGAGAGGTAATCAAGACGACCACTGAGACACGAGGGAGAGGAGCACTAATGCAGTGAGAGCAGTCAGAACAGTGGTGGCTCAGCTGCTCTCACACACACACACACACACAC
>NW_005187650.1:92515-144477 GCF_000239375.1 Pundamilia nyererei | reverse complement strand
ACACACACACACACACACACACACACACACACACACACACACACACACACACACACACACAGGCTGGCCTGTGTGTGGCTGGGCGACATTTGACCCTTCTTGGGAGCAGAGTAATACCAGTCTGTCGCACTCTCCTTTATTTAATCCTTCGTCTTTCTCCCCGTCGCACACACACACATGCAGGGCTTCAGTGGTCAGGGTCAGAGAGTGACCTCGGTCCACTGAGGCGTGACTCTGGGGCTTAATCACACATACTTATTGTCTCGCCCTCTGAGCCTCCATCGCGCCAAAACTGACAGCTTGAAAGACGTTGAACAAAGTATTCAGAGATGGAGGCAACTCCGGAAAGCAAAAGGAGGAGAAATTATTGCAGGCTAAAACCCCCGACATGCAGCTTCGGTTAATGATTCACAAAAGTGATTGACATGTGAATTATTTATGGCACAGTGCTGCACACACACACACACACACACACACACACACAAGGTTCTCCAGTAGTATAACTGCAAACTGTTTATTATCAGTTGCCTTTTTCTGATCTGCACTGCACGTTCTTTTTTTTTTCTTCCAAAAGCCAGTTTGAACAGCGCCTCCCCTGAAAACACACACAGACATGTTGACTGTCCATCGATCACAGCTATCACAACAAGCTGATATTTGGAGTGGACTCACTGTGAGATGACAGAAGAGTGTAATAACTGGGTAATGGTGACAACAGACCCCATGACAGGATAAGTACAAGAAAAGGAATCCAAGTGGTATTTTTTTTTCTCTGGGTTAAGGATACCAAGAATTGCAGCTGGTGAACCAGCGTGGCACCAACTCCTGAGCCGCTCAATCCAGTTTGTGTGGTTTGTGCATGGTTCAGTTTATCCTACTGCTGAGCCAGGGCTCACACTGTGTTATTTTCTTTAATCTTTCATGAACCATTTCATTTATTTGTATTCTAGTTTCTTCTGATCTTGGCACTGGTTCTCGAGTGTTTCTGTGGAACAAGAATACAAATCTGGATAAAACGCTATATAACACACAGCACCTCCCCCCACCGCTAACCAATAAGCTGCACTGGCTAGTATATCTGCTGTGGAGACAGATGCAATTTCTGCAGTTCCAGGCCGGCCTTACTGAGCAATTTATCAGGAGCAGCACAGGAACTCATCATCACACTCTGGTGTATGAGGTCACAGAGGTGAACTGGGTGGGCAGTAACCTGGCGGTTTATGTGTGGAGTATAATGCAGAAGATCAAACCGACTGCAGAACATCACGTTAGCCCTACACCTCCAGCACTCGACACGACATACCTGAGTCCTTCTTACTTTCCAGGGTTTGGTTTCAATTGCAAACCCATTCAACTGCAGTATAGCTGGGCTGCCCTTTTGCAGCTGAATGCAGATATTCACTAGTTGCCTCTCAATTGACACAGCGAGGTGTCTCCACACTTGTGTGCAACTATTAAGTGCTATCACGGGAGAATGGCGAGGCAGCCCGGGCAGCGTAAACAGGGCTGTTATCTCTGACTGCTGATGCAGTGAAAACATGCTGCACAAGTGTCACAGCTTGATTTCCTGCAAGGTGCCCAGAGACTCATGCGTGCACAGTCTTCTCTGAATTTCAACCACAGCCATTCTGTTTAAGTTGTGTGAGAAAAGATTATTTTAATGCAAGTATCTAAGTCTTCAACAACCTTGCACACAACGAGCAAGTACAACTTTATCTCTTGTCACAAAACTTCACAATGTGGGGAAAACAAACAAATAAAAGGTTTTTAAAGCGTTCGCCTTTATTTCGGAGAGGCAGTAATCAAACAGAGACACAGGGCCACTTCATTGTCGCACCATCTGTACGAAGGATGAATACACGGAAGACAAAGGCAGGTGCGAAACTGACTGGCCACGCTACAATAACAGGGGAGGGCCCTTGTTGTCCTTGTTATTACGACTTTAAATCAGCACTTCTCTTTAACTGTGCACAAACACTCCAAGAGCATCTCATGCATGTCTGGAACAAAAACCCCTTTGTTTAAACACAGGGCCACAGCAAACCAAAAAAAACCAATGCATTGTTTCCACCTCCACACACACACATGTATGCACACAACAATCCCAATTTCACATAAACACTGCGATGTGTTCTCTAGTGTCAAATTATCCTGATAACTGGGGTTTCAGGCAGCATAAAGACTGGTTAACATCTTCAATGGCTACTCTATTAGCGGCTTTATCACTAAGCAACAGCACAAAAACCCCACACCCCAACCAATTTCTCTCTCATACACACGCAGCACACACACGCACACTGTCCCTTTGAATGAAATGATGCTGTATCTAATTTGGAGGGTGTTTGACAGACACCACTTTAATGACCCAGGGCCTTGGTGAGGACTTAAGCTGACAGAAACATCTATAGGGACGTCTATCACGTCAGGGAGAAACGACTTTGAACAATCAAATAAACATCTACACAGGATGGGGTGGGAGATGTTGTTATTATCACTCCAACAAAGCCAAAAGCTATGAATGAACAGTGAATGCAGTTAGTGTTTAAAAAATCTAGAGAATTTACAGCCACAGACACTGAAAACTGAGGCCGCTCCCTGTCCTCAGCATAATGCTGCAGCACTCTGGGAGTACTGAGTAGCATGTAATGAGAATAGCCATGCAGCTTTAGTCATGAAATGCCTAATTAGCCATTACCCCCCCCTCAAAAAAAAAAAGTGGCAATGAGACCATCACCGTCCCTCCTCAGAGCTGATATGAAACAGCACAGCCTCAGAGGAACCTCGTGGCAGCAAGCACAGTCAGCCTATCAGATGTCTCCTTCTACGCTTCAGGTCCCAGCAATGAGACCACGATAAGGTTTCTCTTTCATAGCGCTGGCCCAGCACGCCCACACAAACTGTGGCCTGCAGTTCATGCAATTTTGAGGGTTAATTAGAATGCAAGTGTCTGGTGTTTACAAGAATATAGCCATATGTGGTCCAGATTTTGCTCAGCAACACTTTGTGTTTCAAAGAATGGGTTTAGCTCACACAGATATACATGTGCAGGAGACAAGCCGCTTCTGACCGCGCTCAGTTGTAATGTCAATCATACTGCCTGTCATTAGCGATTTTCTCCTCTCTCTGTTTTGGGATAATTAAGCAGCCGAATTTGGTGCCCATCTCAGTTAATGAGGGGTGATGTGCTGAGACTGTGTATGCATAGGAAATTATCTGTATACTTAGAAAAGAGAACAGAAATCTGCTGAGACAAAATGATAAAGTCTCCCCAAAAGAGGGGTTCTTTTGTTTGTTCTTGTTGTTTTGCCACAGAAAGGTCAAGGTCAAGCTCAGTGAGCCGGACCTGAGGGGGAAAGAGGAGGATGAGGTCTGGTCGAGCTACAGTACATTTCCTCGGCTCGCTGTTTCACCCGTCTCCCCTGCAACAGTTCAACTCGTGTGTGCAAGTTTACACCGAATACATTTACATTCATTAGCGTTGACATTTGCGATTGTGGCGTATTGATGTCCATTTGGCTAGTAGTGGGTGTGTGATTAGTTTATTGAGTTTGGAAACTAGTGTGTGTGTGTGAGTGTGAGTGTGTGTGCTTAGTCTGTAATGATGGTGTAATTTTGCGGGAACACACGGAGGTGTTGCAGGGCTGGTGCATCAGAGGTGAAAGACCCTGTCGGCGCTGCCATTGATTGAACAGCAAAAACAAACTGAATATGCGGACCTGCATTTAAAGATCTCGACAGCAGGGCGTGATGAATGTGTGAGCTAAATATCACCATAAAACCATCTGTAAAGCCGCTCACTGTGAATGACTGGCCAGGGTTCTTCTGTGCGCGTGCAGTCGTGTCTTACAAAGTCACGTGCATCCTTTAGAAAGAAAAAAATAAGAAGGAAAAGCGACTTTTGTGGAATGATAAAATACTGTCGCTTTAACAGACCTGATGAAATCTGCAAACCCATCTCTATAAAGGGCTGTAGAGCCATAAGGGAAGCAAACTGGTTCTATTATACCTTTAGGTTTATTAAAATGACCTATCATTAGTCATCAAAAGCTGTTTGTACCCAATCAACTGATGTTAATCTGGTACCGCAGTTCAGTTTCTCTCTTTAGGATGGCTGCCATGTCAAGTTAAGTGATTGTGGTCCAGCTGGAAATGTCAAAAGCCACAGTGTCAATTATGACATGCTGATCCGTGAGGAGTCCTACACACAGAATCAGCTGCCCATGAGAGACTGCACGGCAGGACAAACACTGATGTCCAGTGATGTTTGTCTGTTAGATTGGACCATTTGCAGGGTCACATCCCAGGTTTACACAGAAAAATCGTGGGCTACCAATCCTCACATCTCCCCTAACACTGTTCGGCTTGCTAATGTCATCCCAAATGCACAGCCGTGAAGCCGGCATTACCCTCCCCGACTAAGTAAATTTGAGCAGCGCGACCAGCTCAAGCCAAAGCATGTCTGTGTGCTTCCATCACCTACATCACTGCCCATGCACGTCTCATGCCCGGCCTGTACCCACCCAATGTACCATCTGCCTTGGCAGTCAACTGCACCAGACCAGGCCAGGCCATTGCTTCGAAGAGGGGTGAGGCAGAGATGGGAGCGCGCGGGGCTGTTCCAGATGCTCCTCAATCCAGCTGCAGCCTGTTGGCAATGTCAAGGCATGTCAGCTCACCCCTGGATTAATGAGCGCCTCCCCTCACTCTGCCTGTTCCTTGGGCTGCTGTCCCACACTATCTGTATGGTAGTTGCCAAGCCCATTATCCATGCACGGTTTAAGTCAAAATGCCACACGCTCGCTAACTGATCGATGGGGTCTTAAACAGTGGGGGGCCATTTAAACACAGAGTGCAGCGGGAGTTTCTGTGTGTGTGTGTGTGTGTGTGTGTGTGTGTGTGTGTGTGTGTGTGTTTGACAGATTTCATGGTTTCCACCACCATCTCATCTTTCCCAGCCGTCTGTATGGATTTAGGTGGCTGGCCTGTGGGCCAGGCTCCATCGATTACGCGGAGCCAGCCAATCACACTGACAGACAGCTCGGGTGAGGGCGCACCTTGGCTTTTAATAGTCCTGTCTGCGATGCACATGTTCATGTGGAGACCTGAGCACAGATAGTAAAACACTGCAACTAATGCACACTGACACCCAGCAGGCAGCCAGTGTAACCTTGTGTATCTGCATAATGAGACAGACAAAGACGTAGGCACACACAACCTCCAGCAGTCAACACACACACACACACACACACACCAAAACAATGCTTTTTTATTTTTTTTATCTATGCCTAGGCTTTCTTGGTGCTTTTTTGCCTCTCGTGTGTGTCTCTGCTCTACTGGTGGGCTGAGTAACAGCTTAAAAAAAGTACTCAGAGAGGAAATGCAAATGACCTTGTCTCATCTTGAAGCAAACAATGGCAAATTAAATTAAGGTTCCCCGCGACTTGGGAAGTGCTGTTTTCTCAGTCTTGTTGGTTATACAACGTGTGTGCATGTGTTTTCAGATTGTGCGTACGTGCATGCGTGTGTGTGTGTGCGCATGTAGGTGGTCCGGCTGTGACGTTGCCTTTTCTTTAAATCGTATTAAGCCCCATTTAAATTCTGTTTTAATGCAAACTATTGTGAATAATAATTTAATTGGGCCAGACCAAACACAATTTTCTAAAAATGTGTCGGCATTATTGTGAGACAGAGTTTAGCAACATGGAGCTCTGTCTCTGTGGGTTTTTTTTGTTTGTTTCTTTTTATCATCTGTGTGTGGGGGGGGGTGCTATTCGAGAACCCAGCTCTTTGTCTGACCAGCTCCACTGTGACAACCACTCATAGCAACTCTCAGCCGTTTTATAATTCACCCCGAGGTAGGTGGCTACAGTAAACAGTCAACAACACAAGCTCCTACTGAAATCCCATTAAGTGACGATGAATTAGTCCTCTGTTGCATCTGTCCTTGCTTTTTTTGTGTGCAAACAAGCCAAAGACACACACGTGCGTGCATCACACTTGCTCATAATATTCCAATAACGCTCCAACACCAAGCGGGCTAAACCCGGAGGTGTGGGGGAGGCTCCGAGGTACCTTTTATTATCAGCGCGGTGAAACAGAGACCCCATTGGCCTATGGGATGGGGGTGCCAAGCCCAGGGACATTATGATAATAGAGCTTTTATGGGGAGTAGAACCCATACAGGTTGATGTGTTTTCTAAGGATACAATAACAGCAGACTGGATACAGCTAGCAGCATCTCGAACATTTCCTCCATTCTTATCAGATTTAATGTTCTCTGCTGCATAACAGCTTCTCATAGTTTGTCTTTCCCAACTGATTTGTGACTCGGGGTGAGGAAGTATGTAAGCATTCATATCTGCTGTCACTTACGCCTGCTCTGTGCCGGTCCTGCTGCTCTCCCCGCCTCACGCTTTCCATGTATGCATGATGAAAAGCAGTGAGGTTGCAGAGCAGAGCCATACTGCCGCGTATGAATTACAGCAGATGAAAATGACACTATTTTTTTTGAGTATTGTAGTTCAGACTGAACTAATATATTATTAGAGGATTGATCTGTCTTGATGAGGAGTGTGTACAGAAGGGCCCAAATGCAGCATCCAAAGGCAGATGATGTAAAACAAAAACTAAACAAAAAGCTATTATTTTAAATGGCCCTTAAAATCCAGCCAGAAGAAAACAACTAGTAACTTTTAACATCAGACAGACAGATAACGGACTGGCCTTTAAGGCGTGGCAGATAAATACAACAAAATAAAATGATACGACCAAGACAAAAACTGCAGTATTTTGTAAATATAACAATAGACGCAAATTCACTGTGAAATTCACTCCTGAAATGCGCCAACCACATTGACAGTAACAGCCTCCTCTCTGCCCTTAATGCTCTCTGGTTGGTTTCTTTCAAAATAAAACACACAACTACAACACAGGAAAAGATCCAGGGAAACAGAGTTAACAATAAAAACCCTGAAAAACCATAAATTTCACACCCGAGCCTCAACTCGGCCTGAACGACTCACAGATCGGTACGGGTCCGTGGCCCAGGGGTTGGGGACCACTGAGATAGACTAGGTAGGATTAAAAAGCAACAGCTGGAGGAACAAAAACTATTTAGCTCAGACTACACTGCATATAAAATAGAAATGATTCTGTCTTGGACATCCCTGCGTTGGCCCAGGAACACTTCCAGAAATAACTGTGAACACGGCCCAAGTTCTATCGTGCAAAGGAGTAATATGTGTATGTGATCTAGAAAAGCAACTGTCTTCTCTGTGCCAAAGCTTGTTTAAATAGACTGGGGCAAAGTGGGAAACTGTTCAGTGATCAGACAAACTGATGTTCTTTTTGGAAAATCTGCACTAAAGAGGAGAAAACCCAGCCAGGTTGTTATCAGTGCTCAGTTTAAAAGTCTGCAACTCTAATGGTATGGGGGTAAAATAGTGGCTGTGGAATTGGAAACTCGCACATCTATAAGGGCACCATGAATCCTGTACAGTACTGACTTTAAGTCAGTGTTTTAACAAAATAAACATGATCGCTCCATTATCAGCTGTTTGAACAGAGACATCGTCGTGTTAATTCATGTAACAAAATTGAATCAAGTCATGATATTAAAATAAATACCATGATAAAAGTTAAACACTAGTATGTCATTTTACTCTCCGTCCTCTCTGCACCGGACTTATTACTTTGTCTTTGGCAGACACAGCCATTTGTCAGCGTTTTAACATGACCAGGCTTCAACAAGCAGTAGGGAGGGGCTCTTTGTGTGTGTGTGTCTGCATTCAGCACGTTGCACACACAGTCACACCTGCACACACCGAAAGACTTCTCCAGCAGACAGAAGACAGTCCCCATTTGTGAGCGACTGGGATTATAGCTTTCAGCAGCAGCAGAGCAAAGCTGATATGAAAGCTATATGGATTTCTGTTATCAAACATGTAACAGAGGATGCCCCTGGTTACGCAAGTGGAAAAACAGAAATGTTTCAGCATTCCTTTTGATCTCTTCGAGGCAGATGGAGATATTTGAAAATCCCAAACTGGTAGCATTTGCCGAATCCTTTCTTTATCATTGGTAATTGCTAATAGAGAATGGCCTATTAAGAATCTGCAGCTAAAAGCATCGTATAACATAAGCACCTACTCCAAGAGCCAAGAAATGTCATGTGAATACTGTCCATTTAATGTAACTAAGTACTCCAATAGAGATAATTGCACAGGAGTGGTGGGGTAAGTTAACAGCCGCCATCAAATCCTAAGGTCGCCCTGCAACGGCGGCAAACTCACTTTCTTAAGCTGACACTGAATATTTTCAGTCCGAGTAGCATCTTTCATTCAAGGTCATTTTGTGAGACTCAGCTTCTTTTACAGGCGACAAACAGGATGTTATTGACCTTGTAGTTTTAGGTTTTGAAAATATGGTTCCAGCTCCCTGCATACGAACAAGGCAAGTACAGCCTAGAATAAACAAGAACAGAAACGTGAAAAATAGCACGAGGACTTAAAGTACACATAGGTCCTTTCAAATATGACCAAAGTGTGGTTATATGATCCATGAAATGTGGTTAACCTGCCAGCCCAGGCTGCTGCAGCGCTGCAGAAGCCAAGATTAAAACTAACACAACTGCTGGACCTGCTGTGTAGCTGGAGGGTTCGTGTGACCCGGTCATAGTGTAACCTTTCCTTTCTGTTACAGTTCACAGATCTCTCTGCGCTCAGCCCCGCGGCTGTTAGGCATTTGTCACAAATATTTGCGTGTTATGAAAAAGCCTGCTTTAGCGCAAACATGTAAAGCGTGAGCCGCTGCCCTGACGCGAACCTCCACCCTTGGGTTGCTTCAGCGTGACATTAGCAACCCGTCTTTATTAGAGCTATTAGTCTGCAAGGATTGTTTTTCATATCCAGGCCGTGTTAATGTGAGGTTAGATTGATGATGATGATGATGCTTGGAGTCGAGATCCTGCATCTGATTTCCAAAGGTTGACAATGAAGGCTTCATTTCCATAATGAATCCTCAGCCTCTCTGATGAGCTGTTGACAGAGGAGAAAACAACAAGTGTGGTGTATTCGGCAGATAAATAATGGAGGAGTAGAAAATGAGCCCGTCCGGTAAATGACCCAATGCTTGTTTTTCACCTTTTCTGAGTTTCTACTTTCACAAATTGTAACAAATCCAACTGAAGTTTTAAGGCTTTCGCTTAAAGCCACGACTATCTAGCCTAAAGCTTTCTGTCAAAGGAGACAAAGCCCTTTCTCTCTTCCACACACATTTCTGCTCCGCCCTCCCCAGCTCCTGCGAACAGCCTACCTTCTAGCTTTATTGCCAGAGAGTGACTCTGGCTAGATGAGATCCCCACACAGCTTAACATCTGGGCGCTTTGCCGCTGATGCCCTCATAAATAAAAGATAACTCCTGCCTACCGCGCACAGTCGCACTGGTATAAATCATGTATATGGATTTTCACTAGGCTTTCACTCTCTTTTTCTCTTACAGTCTCTCAACCCCCTTCCTTCATTCTGCCTTCATTCCATAATTCTTCCTCTCTTTTCTTTCTTTCGCTCTGTCTTTACACCCAGTGTGAAGTCCAGGAGACTAAGGAAGATGGCAGGTAATTAGAAGCTTCATGATGGCAGGAAGAGAGGCCACCTTATCCTTGTCCTCCTCTAATTCAAAATCACAGTAGCTCGCTCTCAGGATGGGATATCTCAAGACTGCTATCGGCACTTCAGGTAGCTGTCACCAATAACATATTCACCTGTACTTTTCAAATAAATGTCAAAGTGAAGGATGTTGAAGGCATGGTGTGAGTTTAACGGCATAAAAAGTCAAAGATAAAAGTTTTTCCAACATTACTTAGGGTTGATTAAAGTTTACAAGTATTTAGTAGTATTGCGGGGCAGTAAAAATTTGTAACATTTGCACTGGTAGCAGAACTATGTATGAATACGGTCTACACATGTAAAAACAGTGTGCATCAATAGATTAGACTCATCTTTGCTCTGATTACCTTGAGGTCAAGGTTACCGAGATTCGAACTTTCAAAATTCGAACTTGAGTTATTGTATTCGCAAACTTGGGTGTCCACGTTGCTTGCCCACCCGTCTGGCTGGGTGATGACAATAGTAAAGGCTGACGGGGTAAAAAGTAGACGGGATGGCAGAAACACCCTTTCAACTATGTAATCCCTTTGATGTTGCGTAGTTTGTCCACCAGAGGGCGCTCCAACTTCCCTGCTTGCAAAACACGACTTTGAAATGGCACAAACAAGTGTCTATGTGACTTTTAAAACACCAAATATGAGTATTGGTTTTAAAAATCCTATATCTGTAAGTCTTTACCTGTGATTCCACTAACTCTATGAAAATACAATACAATAAACATTTTCACTGGAGTAGCAGACTGAAGTCTTTTAGTGACAAAATCAAGCAGAACTTGCAACAAGCCTTCAGTTTTTCTTACCTCTATTTTCTTGGTTTTCTGATCCACAGCTTCAACGATTCACTCTTCTTGCACTCAACACAACATTTTTGCTGCTCTAAAATTCTCTGATTAACTGACCTGCTCATTTGGCAGTTAAAGCCACAGATCTGTCCACCAGGAGCTGGTAAAAAACTAAAGCTTGGACTACAAAAGTAGCTAGTTATACCTCAAAATCAATGCAGTTTCTTACTTTCTGATTGTTTAAATAAGGCAATGATGCAGCTTTTTTTTCCCCTTGTGCGAGAGACTACACATTTAATCAGCAAGGGCACTCAATTTTCCCTCAGTAACATTAACATTGTTACAATCATAGCACAAAGTTTTCTAACAGCACTGAATGACCGCATTTAATTAGGTGAAATACTTCTATATTCACAGTAAAACCTGAGTGAAATAGGCTCTTAAGCATTAGGAAACATGAGAATGAAACTGGGTTTTGAAGCATTGAGCTGCCTTGACACTTTTTTTTTAATATAACAGCATTTCTGTTGTAAGAGAAAATTTTAGGATGTAATACTTTCAGATTTTTTTGAGTTTAGGCTTTAGGAGCAGCAGGCACAGATACATCACATGTCACTTTAAAATGGGTTTATAAACCAGCATATGTATAATATTTATCAACTATTGTGAAAATGAGCTCTGAGCAATGCGACCTTGCCAATAATAACATAGATTTATTAATGTACAGTTTGACACTCTACTGATGCCTGAGGGAAAATTATTTCTGCTTGCTGTCCCCAAAGCCCTCGCATTACATTATCGGAGGAATGGAAGCATTATATGTCAGACCATGAAGACACAAAACATCCAGACAGAATATGACGAGCAACACAGTTCAGTTGAAGCGAGAGATAAATTGCAGGAACGGAGGTGGAACACAGATCATCATGGCTGATCAATAGACGGGCTGGAAGACGGAGCCATGGACAGCTTTCTGTCTCATCTGTTAGGAGACGGGTGACTGTAAGGCCTGATGGCTGGTGAACAGTCGAATGATTAGCTGATATATTTAATCCCGAAGGAAAGGAAGCCCAAATCAGCTTAAAAAAAACTAATTATGTCAAGTCTCCTCTCACTGATGATAAAGGATAATTACTTTTTTATTCCCCTCGCTAAGGCTGAATACGTTCCCTCAGATGTGGCGACGTAACCTTTAACGAACACGGTTTGATTGATGAGGAGTCTCATTTCTCCCATCCAAATGATTACCAATCACTGTTTCCCCCTCCTCAGAGACGCACACACACTCACACTCAGACACACATACAAATAATCTATCCATTCACTCAACTGGCTACAAACAAGTTTGTGCGTGACACTCGAAAAGGAAAGCACCTCATTTTAGGACTTTCATTATTCATATCATCTGATAGTTACATCTCCAGCTCACTGAGACAGAATGCAATTACAGTGGGAAAAGAGAGAGGGCTCTGCTTTATCTGTCCCTGGGAAGAGGAGCATTCACATCCACAATGACCGCCTCTGACAACGGTGTCAGCCACAGACAATACAATGCCATATCTATCTGTCTTTGGAGGAGAGATACTCTTGGACAGCGGGAGCTGGTGATGAATGAGACATCGCAAGTGTCTGATACATATTTCTCATTTTCAAGAACAAACAATACAGACGTCTGAAATGAATTTCACCAGCTGAAGGTACACAGGCGGCACAAATCACTTGGCAGGCAGGAGGAAATAGGCAATTCTTACATATATGGAAACACTTGCTCCAATTCATTACCTGCCACAGATCCCTGGGTTTGATTTGACCCATTTTCTCTAGCAATGATCTAGGGTTGACCAACATCTTCAGATATTATAAAAGAGAGGCAGGCACTCAAGAAACCCTGAATAGAGATCTGTAAGAGAACTCCGTAGCGAGTAAGACAACAGCTGTCAGGCCGCTACTGCCAAGAGCCAATCAACAGATGAACTGGTAAACGAGCAAGTGTTGTTGCAATGACACATGCACACTGTAAAGGGTAATGGCAGATTCAACCTTGTGGTGGTGGCCATATCTATTCGTTATAGTAGTAAACATGGAAAGCGTCCTAATTGTTTTTCTTGGCTTAATATATCCATAATGTGAACTAGCACAGCTTTTGTGCTCTGGTGGGATGAACTAAAGATTTTGTCTCGAGTCTGATGGATGCAGAACTTTTAAGACCAATATCGATATTTGATATCGGATATTTAAAAATCTGATATTTTGATATTTCGTCTGATTTTTTTTCTTTTAAGTACACCCACATAGCAGACAGGTCTGGCCCGGATCTGGTGTCAAGCCGATACTGTTGGCTGACTTCTGGCATGGTAAGTGGTATGTCATCCAGATATGGGCCAGGCCTGGCGTAGATGGCACTGTTTATGTGATGGCATGCCACATCTGGCCCGATTGTGGTTTGGTTTATGTGACCCAGACTCATAGAAAAAAGGTCTGGCCCGGATCCAGCATCAAGCTGGCACTTCTGACTGACTGGTGTCATGGCAGAGTTTATGTCAACCAGATGTGGGCCAGGTCTGGCAATGATGACACTATTTACAGTATGTTCCTATTTTCCTATTTTAGTTAGAAGACCCAAATGCCATGTTGCAATACTATACTGCTGACCCATGTGTGGGCCACCAAAGGGCCGTCATTCTTTGCGGTATGTGGGCCATGTGTAAGCACATTGTGTGGGCCAGATCCAGGCCATACCAATTTTGCTATGTGGGTAGCATAAACAGACTTCCCACTATATTTTTTGTGTTTATGGTTATTTATTTACTCATTTACGCTTTACCCAACTCTGCTGGGATCAGCTGATTGTTGTGTTTGTGGCATCTGAAATATGCATGTTATCAATAGCAAACATGGTTGAAAAGTTCTTTGTCCATCTCGTTTATTTATTATTTTTATTTATCTGCCATAAATAGATCGATAACTACCCAATAATATCAGTCCGCTGGTTAATCTGACAGGGTTGAGCTATTACTGAAGGTGTAGTGTCGCCAACTTTTTAAGAGGCTTTTATTCATTAGACTGGTGAAATTAAAATTATGGGTTTCTCCCAATTTATGTGCATAGAATGTGTTAACCTGCTGAGTGGCTTTCATTAGGCATCAATCCATCCAAGGACAACTGGTTTTCCTCAACCACTTTTAGAGTTCTCGTGTTGCTGTCAGATTATTTACCCAAACTAATAAATTAGAGTTGGAAACTATCAATCAAAATGAAAATGCAATCAGGACTCTTTAATAAAAATAATCTTTTGATCCAGCGCTCTCGATCAGTGGTTTCTGATACATAACGAATCATTTTAGACCCAGTAATTTAGAGTGTCAGTGAAAACTGATGAACTAGCAACGCTTCTACCCTCAAAGGTTACTCTCCCGACCCTCCTTACATTTAAAATCTTCATTTCAGCTTAGGGAACCCTATTAACTTGTACAACCAACTTGACAGTATAAGAAATTACATGCCCCCCCTCCATCTCATTCTAACAGCTTCTGTTAATTCCTATGAGACTACAGAGCAAGTGTACTTGCATACAACACATGTCCGTATCTGGTGTTTTCTTTTTTGCAGTGACACTTGACAAATGCGGTGTTCCCTCTCTAAACCTGGTTACTAGCAGGTTGTCCAGTGACAGCAGCTATTTGCTGTTTAAAGCCACCAAAATCCGATTATGTCTTTCGGGGGTGCAGTTACCAGCTGACAGAGATGGATGGAGATTATAAACTAAGGCACTGCCAGAGCAGAACATTTTTTAAAAGGTTAGGAAAGACATAAAAACAGCAAGGCTCAAGGATATCTGTGGTTAAACATCCCTGCCTCTAAGGTCAGAGAAGTCAAGGTGGAGGACATGATACAGGAAGGTGGTTATTGGTGCTTCTTTCTCCAAAACTACTCTGGGAGACACGCGCTAATATGATAGATGAAGTTCTCCCTTTTTTTGTAGTGGCTGTACATTATGACCACAAAGAGAAAGAAAAAGAGGGAAAATGACAACAAAGAAGAGAAATTGATTGTATTCCCAAAAGTTTCGCTGGTAAATTAGCAGTTTGTGTCTAATTTAATCTGCAAAGAATACATGACAAGGCTATTAACCACAGTCTCCAATGGTAAGTCTGGCTCCAGGTGAGCTATGCAGGCACAGTAGTAAACACTGATTTCTATCAGGCATGAATACCAGGTAATCAAAAGCCAGTTGTGAGCATGGCCAGTGTTAGCACTAAGGAGTGCTGAACAGACTCATTGTTTTGCCAGGTTTTCAGTGTGAATGTTACTCCACCGCTCATTCAGCTGAGACAGTATCAGTTTCAGCACCAGTGAACTATTTCAACTGTGTGTTTGCCAACACAGTTTAATCTCTGGGGAAAAAAAGGTCCAATCCAATAATCACATTCCTCCTCTTGTATTGTCTTTAAGCCTTTCTCACTTTCTGGAAGGGCCCATTCATAAACCGGGGACTATTCTACCTTATCCTGAAAGGCTTCAAACCCTCCAACTCCTCAATGGCTGAGAACAGGCGAGCCTGAGCTTTCTCTGGGTAACACAATTAGCCATGGAGCGTCCGGGTCCGGCCTCCTTCCTATTCAGGCTGTGTTTGATGGCCAGCCAGTGCCATGACTTCACCCATACACACTATCAGCCTATTGCCATGCAAAACAGCATCTTCTCCTCCAACCATGCACCATCTCAGACTGCAGGCTAAGGAGGTCCTCCCTTCTTTCTGCCCACTTTGTCCCACGGCTACTAATGCGTGTAATTTTTGTGCGAATGAGGAACAGAGACTGTGTGCAAACACACCTCATTCAATTTGCACTATTATAGGATTTCGGTCCATATGGTGGGCGGAAGATTTGTAGCTGTGGTTCACTGAGAAATGCCAGACTGGAGGAAGCAGTGAGGGAGGGGACAGGAGTTTTTGGCACTCATTTTGAAAGAGAAAGACAAAACTAAAGAAAGAATTCATGAGAAAAGCTGCTAGACTGTTTCATAAAAAAATACCCCCCTGACTGTACCAACTGAAGTTTTAGTTCAGATCTCTGAGGTGTATCTTCGTCTGCTCTTTGTTCTCGTAAAACTTCCACACTGGATTCAAAAATGCTATCTCAGGTTCAACAGCAGAGTGAGGAGGAGGAGTGGAATATAAAGCTGACATGGCTTCAGTGAAGGACTAGGGCAGCTTTATATGATTAAAATTGACTGGCACACGGTGCAGGCCTCCACACCCACCCATAACAGATATTGAAGACCCCCCAGGGAGGGCAAGCAACCAGAGGCCTCCCTCAGTGAATGAGAAAGGTTTGTAAAAAGCACGAGGCATCCGCTACAATCAATCCACTTCCATTCAGCCCATGTATGTATGGGTATGTGTTTCCTGAGCGTATGTGTGTGCGTGTGCGTGCTGTCTTCATACCAGGGAAGCAGCTACCAATTTCAATTTTGTTAGCTCCTTAAAAGCCACTCAAGTCATCCTCATCATACCTCAGACCTCCTCCTCAAGTGGCATGGAAATAAATATTTATCGCATGGCAGGAAAAAAAAGAGAAAGACGTGCAGAAAGGCAGACGAGGAAAACAGGAACAGAGAAAGAGGAAGCCAAAGACACTTGTGGTTACGATGACAACAGCTTCCCATTTGGCAGAGGACAGAAAGGGCTGGAAATGAAGCGGACAAAGAAAAAAAGACAATAAGGAAGAAGTAAAAGAGTGGAGGAGAATAAAAATAGCGGCTAAATACTCAAAATGAACCCAAGGTGGTGAGTGCCCATGTGAGAGTTACGCCGCTCTGCACCCCCCACATCCCTCCCACTGAATTCTGGGAAAAACAGAGTGTTTTTCTGTGTTTGGCTCGCTGAAAAAGATTTCACAACGCTGTGAGCAATTTCACAACTTGCATTCGACTCGTCTCCTCCTTCAAGCCCAAAAGAGAGCAAACATGAGAACAAATAGTTTGTTCCAAGGAGGCAATCATAATACTAACGGCTGTATAGATAGGCACCTTTCGAGGAAGGAGAGTGGTATGTATAAAAATGGTAATACTCAAGGTTATTGTGAATGTTGGGGGTTTATGGGTGAGAAATCCATTTAGGATTCAATCAGTGAGGAGCAGGCTCTTTAATACGCCACACAGGATGCACTCGAAGCTATTGGAAAAGAAATTTCTCAGGGTGGAGCGCCAACTTCCCTTTGCTCTGTTAACTGGAGCACACATTGCCTTAACTGGCCAAAACCATCACCTTTAAACCCAAAGAGGCTGTGAGCCACGAGGGCGTGACTGACTTGTGTGAAAACTGCTTTATGTCAGTTGTCACAGAATGAATCAGCAACTTTAATGATGACGTAATGAGAAGAGATGCTTTTAAGCTGCATTATGGGAAATGTAGGACCCAGCATTTTTGACTTTCTTTTGGAAAATCCAGATATCTGGTTGCTCTTCTGCTTCGCTTCTGACCATTCTGTTTTTAACAGTTCTCCAGTTCCCCAATTGTATTAAAGTGCAATGCTAAATCACAGGGGTAATGCCTTAATAGATTAGGCATTAGCAATTAAAGGAATATGGGATAATACATTTACAAAAAAGAATTTCTTATTTGCAACCTTGTTTTATTTCCTTCACTCTAACTAATTCATGCAAACGCATAATTTAACAATAAATGCCCGGAATCAGCATTTGGCTTGATGGATTTTCATCACTGCTTCTGCCTGTCCCTTCGGGGTCTAAATCCTGTTTTATGTTAATAGACACTCTTCCTTCTTGTCTTTAATGGGGGCTTTAATAATGCAAAAGTATTCCATACAATTCTGTTAAAATCCACTGTGCAAATCATAGCCTGAGGCTTTTCTTTCCTGCACACTTCTCCTCACTCCAGGTAGTCAACCTGGAAAGGGCCTTGGCAGCTGTATTTATAATTGTGTGGTGGCTATAGATAAAACCATTATCTCCCATAACTGATCCACCACAATCCTCTCTCAATATTATATTTCCTAATTAAGGAAGTCGTTGGGGGGAGTGCAGAGCCTTTCCACGAGTGCTTTCCCTGACTCGCCTTCTGCCTTTCGCAAGCATTTCACCTCCCGTTGTTTTTTTCTCTCTCGTGCTTTCCACAGACATCGGTCTCACTTTTCCTTGCCGCTCGTTTCTGTCTCTTGCTTACCAGCAGTGATCCATCTTTTTTGTGTCTGCGTCCATCTCTTGTCTTTCGCTCTCGCTTTCTCTCGGGCTCTGACTCCCATTCGTAAATCGGAAAGGGAGACACAGACGAGGTGACACGGGCAGCGGGTAAAGATAGAGCGATTTGCAGACAGGGAAAAGCAAAGTAAGAGAGAAAACCCTGAAGTTCAATTTGCAGTAATTCTGTTATCTGAGGCAGGCAGGGCTGGGTCACGGCTTCAGATACAATGGGTCCCCTTAGTCCCTGATTCCCCGTGTCCAACACTCAACCTCAGTCTTACGGCTCACTGCTGTTTGTTCCTCTCCGTGTGTGTGTGTGTGTGCTGTTGTTGTGTGTTGTGTGTTTATTAGTGTCTGCGTATGAGGATTTCGCTGGCTAGCACGGTAATCCTTCAGAGCTAAGATCCTGTCAGCAGCAAGCAAGCAGTGTGGCAGAAGTGGTAGCCATTAGCAATAACAGGACCATGCAGTCTCTTCAAAAATGAGATATCTATTTTTACTGGAGGAGTGTGCGAGGCTTAAACTCCAACTCAATTCAGCAAAATCTGGAATGGTTGGGCTGTAGCATATAATTTGCAGATGTGTTCAATTGGGGCTCACTTTCAAGCCATTACCCTTAAGGTTTTCAACAACCTTACCCGATTTTCTTACTTCAGTGGTTAAAAATCATTCTAGCCTGTCCTCACAGACAGATCTCACTCTCAACTCCTCATATATGGTTGCTTGTAAAGCAGCCCTTGGCATCACATTTCAATGCACAACCTAATCATAATTTTTCATCATCCAACACTTATGCTGTGAAGCAGTATAATTTATCACGAACCACGATGCACCTATCCAAGCAGTAGACCTATCCAGAAAGCAAAAGTAAAAGGTGTGTGCAAATTAAAATTTGTTAGTGAAAACAAAAGACAAAGCTTCTAAACAGGACACAAATGCCTCTTTTCCACTGGCTCTACTCGGTTTCAGTCATTTTCCATAACATTTGTGCACCACCCTGATGTGGGTGGGGTTGTTATAGCAACGCAGCCCAAAAGTCCTGTGACATCATGTGACACAAACACAACACAAAAATGGAGGACATCAATGCAATGGTGTACCTGCTGCTAAACTGATGGTAAACCTCTGCTTTTTTTATTTTTATGAAGTGACATCACTCCCTGGCCAAAAGGTGGCATACTGTCTGTTGACGTCACACTTCCAGCTCAACTCAGCTCAGCTGGAACCCCGGCTAACACTAGAAAAACACCTGGTACCAGGTACCGTACTATCACCTACTGGAAAACCCTAAAGTTGATTTGGGGCAAGCACAGTTGGTGCTGGTGGAAAAGAGGTTTAAGTGCAGTCTTCTGCACTGAAACTTTGCCCACATTCTGCACTCAGTTTGCAAGGAAAAGAGGTTCATGAGTAACGAAATATGCATGTAAACCAAAATTTATTAAATAATTAAATGCAAATTATTATAACTTTCTTTATTAAATGACCTGCATTTCTTTAGCAGCTATTTAGGTAGACACATATGTTACTCATATATGGTGTCAAAAAACAACTGTGAAATCTTAAGATATCAAACTTTAAACAAAAAAATTGAGCCACCAGCAATTAAGTATTTCAACTCCAAGAGCAACAGCTCTCACACATCCCAGAGTGCACCTCGACAGCATCGGCAAATTCTGCTTAGTTTATTACACACACTCCTAATGAAGACTGTTTCATCCTTCATTAAGCTAGGAAACCCACACAAAGGTGCGACCTTCAATTACTTCCCTCCGCATTCAAATTAACAAATTAATAAGAGCGAGAGGAAGAGAATGACAGAGACCTGCGCTGAACAAACAGGCAATGAGAGGTAAGTTTGCAAAAGGACAAAATTACACACAAATCAGTTTAATGCTTTAATACTTACTGCAGGCTTTAATGAGGCCTGGATAAAACCACTTATATATTAACCATCAGGTCATAACCGCGAGAAAGGCAACGCTGTTAAGCAAACAAATTAATGATTAATGTGTATGCAATGAGATTTTAAAAATGTATCACTTGTGATGGATGCTGCCTTTTCAATTTTTCTTTTTTCTTATTTTTAATATATGCACATCTGCATTTTAAGATACAATGCAGGGACCGCCTTGCCATCACACCCACACACAAAATAGGCTCGAGAGGAGCCTGGGGGTAAAGAACAGATATCGTCCACTGGGTTCAACTGGTCAGAGCAATGTATTGGAAAAACAGCCCACTGTGGAGAGGGGATTATTGAAAGCTTCTCAGGCAGGACTGTTTTAAATGGGAAAGGGAGTGGTGGTGTTTGCATGTGTGTGCATCCCTGTGCACGAGTCAGGGACAAGCATGAGCGCGGCTGCTGATGACACCTCCATGAATGAGTAAATCTGCCGCTCTCGCCTCCTCACACCGCTGCTACTATAGTTTTACTAGGAAGCGGAGGGCTAACAGCTGCTGCTCTTCTCCCTCAAACACACACACACACACACACAGAGACGTGGTGAGGGAGGCTGAAAACAGTGAAAATGAGCGTGTGCAAGCTGTGACGGTGAACATTAACGGGGACAGCAGCTGTGGAATTAATGCGGCACATCTGGGAGGACAGAGCGGAGAGGAGACAGCAGATCTGAGAGGGAGCGATGAGGAACAGATACAAGTGGGCAGAGAGGAGACAGAAGGAAGGAGGAAGTATGTTTGACTTGACTTTCAATAAGCCTCTCCCATCGGTCTCACTCGATGTGCCGCTATTGTGTTCCGGCATCTGGCTGAAGCAATAGATTTTTAAGGACTTTGTGTCCTTGAATCACCTGTTAAAACATTTTTCTCTCAGACTTTTATTCATCTTTGGGAAAAAAAAGTGCCTGACACTTAAACACACTCCTGTTATAACCCACCTTGACCCTTTTCATATTCAGAAAGCACAATAGTGCTAATACATTTATACAGCCTACAACAAGTGGGGCACTAAGTATAATAAGCTGAGTGCAATAGCCTTGACAATATTGCTCTACCTGTGGAGCGATCTTGCAGTGGGGTGCACTGCTGCAGGTAATAGGCATGTGTGAACTTTTTCACAGAGCAGTTATGAGAGGAAAGGAGTTTTCAGCAGGGGGAAAGTTGTTCTTCTCCAAAAATAATTACTCCTGGGACTCTAAGTAAAGGGGTGAAGTTTAGATGGGATTAAACAGGTAGAAGAGATTCATAACTGATGTCTCCTTCTACAAAAGCACAGCTTCAAGGCAAGGCCAGGCACCATCTTGGGAGCTCCATCAGACAAGCAGCCAGAGGGCCAACCTAAAATAATCTTCTCAGACTCCCACCTCTCCGCCTCGCTGCTTCTCGTCTTGCTTCCTTAACACCTTCACCGAGGGCCCTAAAATGTGAGACCGAGCGGTCTCATCCTGCCTCGAGCACATAAATCCTCGGTGAGAGATTTTTGTTGAAGTTTAAAGACACGGATGGAAGCAGGCAGCTAGCCTTCAACAACTCACTAGGCAGAAGAAGGAGGGAGACAGAAGTCTGTGTGTGTGTCTACATGGCTACAGGATAGGAAGAACTCTGTAATGAGCCATCACAGTCATGGGGATCCAGTTCACCTCTGTAGCTCAGAATACCAGGTGCCAGAGAGAGAGACAGAATAAGACAAGGGAACTGTGTCGAGGAGAGACGAGCCATAAAAACCACTGCTTCTTCTGCTGTTCCTCGGCACCACAATGACCAAATAACCCTTTCTGGTGGACACCTGCGGCTCTCATCGTGTTTTCAACAGGTAAAGAAAACCTTATATGCATACAGGAAATGCATGCATGCAAGCATGTTTTTTGTTGAAATCATGTTTTAGGATGATTTCAACAATGTTTGGTGATGTTTGAGTGCAATGTTTGAAATCAGATAGTTTTACATAATCTCTGAAAAAAATATAATACTGGCACGTGAGGAGGCTACCAATGTTCTCGCCGCGTAACATTATGCTGATCAAAGGGCTGACTTTCCAAAAAACCTAAGGGTATGTCTTTAACACAGGAAGAGAGCAGAAGAGATGGAAGAGCTGAAGAAACGCTGACACTCTCCCTATTTCCAGTTAGGGAGAAATATTGACATTAACTATCAAGTAAGTTATGCCCCATCTGCAAGGCACACTTAAAGCTGAGATGAAGATGTAGGCCAGTGAACCTTACTAATAATCTTAGAGTTTTGCTTTAATTAGCTGATTAACTGTCTGTCCTGTGAAGGCTGACGGGGGGCTACTGTGAAGGAGAGCAGTAAAACTGATCTCCACCCTTCACAGAGAGAGTGGAGGACGGAAACAAGAACTCGCCCTCATCTTCTGCTCTCTTTCCCTCAGATATATTGCACCATCAATCCCCCGCAGCGGAAGCCACACTAGGAAGATGAATAAATTAATCTGGAATAAATGGCCTCCCGTTTGACAGATAATCACAGATTAAGTCGGGTCAGCTTGGAGTGATGGCTCGAGCTGAGCTGTTGGGCTGTGCAGGTGGAGAGTGCCGACGGTGGCTGGTGGTGGGGGTCAGCCACATTAACCCATGGCCAGCGGAGGAGGCCATCCGGAGTCAGACAAGAGATGAAAAACGCCGCTCTTAGTTGATTTAGGCAGACCTGCAGGCTCATCCCTGCGGTGCGATTCACCCCGCGGCAGGCGGCAGCTAATGATATCACTAATGAGAGGTTCATGAACAGGTCAGCCGTTCTGACCTGGCCAGGTTCAATTTTGCAAGAGTTGGATTTTTTTTCCCCACTGGCATCAAAAAGCCTGCTTGAGTTGGAAGACTTATTTTTAAGGTGAAAATTTGAATTAGGTTTAGCTTAAGGGATTGGCACTTATTTGTAATAATTAAAATTTAGGCTGAGACAGAGCTTCCCAAAGTGTGGGGCCCGCAGAGCCATTGCAGGAGAGGCACGGTATGAAAAGGGAAAAAACAAACAAACGCTTGGACACTGCTAGCATAATGGACAGGTTTTTGACGGGGCTCTCACACAAACGCAAAGCAGGAGATGAAGCATAGCTGAATATGTTTCCAAACTAACTTCATTCTAAGCCAAAGACTAGAAAATATGGTGAAGCATATCTTCCCTTTGATTTCACCTGCACAAGTGCAAAGGTAGGTCTCCCCTGCAGAATTGGTTTTCCCTTCGTCGGGAGCACCGCTGGGCTCTTCAAATCACGGACAAACAGTATCCCACATTCTTGATTTTTAGTTCACAAACACTTGTTGTAATGACCAACTACTCCTGACATTTTGTTAGCTCTTTATACAGTAAAGTTACAGTGAGATAAAAATAACATCAGGCTGATCCTGCCATGATTTGTTCCCCCGGTTCAAATCACAGACAAACAGTATCCTACAGTTGTTTATGTTTTTAAACCCATTTTGCACAGAGAGGCATTTTTTGAAAAATGTATTGATAGCAATGTTGAATATTATTACACAGGAAAAAAACAACTACACGTAAAATAATCACACCATGACGCCTCTGCCTTTCTAAATGGAGGGACAGTAACTGCATGTATGTAAGCGTGTAAAACCTGACAATAGTCAGATTAACAGTATTTTGTCTCTATCTGCCATTCTGCAATTCATCTCATGTAAACAATAATGTGGCGTACAGCGTGACGTGAAAAAAGGCACATACCTTTGACGTTGCGTGACGAACTCTGTATTCCTCGTCCACACGTAAACGCAAAAAAGTTTTCAAAAAATCTCAGTTTTCGGTGATTCGAAACACCGTTTACGTGTGGACGAAACAGCTGCGTTTTCAAAAATACCCGTGTAGGTGTGGACGTAGCATAAAATGGTAAATGGCCTGCATTTGTATAGCGCTTTTCTAGTCCCTAAAGACCCCAAAGCGCTTCAGTCATTCACACACTGATGATGGCAGCTACATTGTAGCCACAGCTGCCCTGGGGCACACTGCCAGAGGTGAGGCTGCCAGACACTGGCGCCACCGGGCCCTCTGGCCACCACCAGTAGGCAAACATGGGGTTAGTATCTTGCCCAAGGATATTTGGCATGCAGCCAGGAGGCAGCCTGGGATTGAACCACTGACCTTCTGATTAGTGGCTGACCTGCTCTGCCACCTGAGCTACAGCCACCCCAGAGCTAGTAGTTTATTTTCTTACTACCTGTAATTTATTGCAGATTACTTGTATTTGCTTAATTGTTTACCAAATGTTGGAGGTGTGAAATAAACCGCAATGGAGCAGAATATGGGTGTGTGTGGTTGGAGGATGTGTTTGTGCATGCGTGCGTGCGCACGGGGGGGGCCAACATTTTTCTTGTACAACAAAGGGGGGCCTAGCAAAAAAAAGTTTGGGAACCACTGGGCTAAGAGGTTTGGGAATGTGTAATCTGCAAACACTCTGACTCTTAGTAACGGTCAGTCAGCAGCCTATTCTACATCTAGTCATGGTCGAAAAATAAAAAATACTTCCAGAACCTCAGCTTGAGGTACATGTTGAGTTTAGTCTGGATGTCTTTGTTAGAGTCTCAGATAATACTGGTCTGAGTATGTGCAGCAGGCGTTGTGCGGTCAGCTGTTCACAACTAGTAACCAAAGCAGCTGTAATTGTTATCACACTATAATGATGTTATCGTATGTACAATATGTCTGTTTGTATGATCCCATCTCCTCCAAGACGACTGGACCAATCTTGATGAAACTTTGCAGCAACATTGCTTAGGACACTGTGAGTGCCAACAACCAGAGATGGACAGTAACGCGCGTTATTGTAATCCGATTACTTTTTTCAAGTGACGAGTAGTGTAAGGGATAACTATTGCAAAAAAGGTAATTAGATTACTGTTACTTTCCCGTAAGCATGCTGCGTTACTGCGTTACTAAAACCGTGATTTTTTTGCGAGAGTGTCGCATGACAATGACGTAAGCGAGCGCGACGTACGTGGCAACAGCTGTGTGCAGATCAACAATGGATAATATAACGAGTGCGGAGAGAGTATGACCGTGCAGCGTTTAAAGAGTGGAAGTACTGACCTTACTTTGAGTTTGATTCCGTAAAAAGTGACAAAAACATTAGTGTCCGCTGCTCACTGCGTGGGAAGAAAATTTCTTTTTACAGCGAAAAAAACCCCTAAACATCCAAGCAAGCACCGAGTACGCTGCCAGAGAAACTGCCGTATCCTTCCACTGACCGCTGCGACACACCTGCACCAGGGCAAACCTCCGCCTGCCCCACTCCGGCTATACAGGTGAAAATAGAGCAACAGGACCACTGAGTCTTTGATTTTATCTATTTTCTGCTGTGTTTTACGTGCATCTATTTGAAAGAGTGAGTGTAAACACAAAAAATTATTTTATTTTAAATGCTGGAATGTGCAGAAAATAGGTTTAAATGTTAAACAAATTTCTTCCAGTCAGAGAAGGTTGCATATAATTAAGTTTTTGCTTGATGCATAAAGTTAAAAGATTAAAACTAATAAAACAAGTTTAAAAAATATACTTTTTCATTTGATTACATTTTGTATGATGGATTATGCAGAAAAAGTAGAACTGGGCTGAAAGATCTATCGCTTTATCACCTATTCAGGTTGTAAATCATGTTTTTAAAAAGTAACTAAGTAACTAATTACTTTTGAAAATAAGTAATCAGTAAAGTAACGGGATTACTTTTGGGGGAAAGTAATCAGTAATTAGTTACTGATTACTTTTTTCAAGTAACTTGACCAACACTGCCAACAACTATATGGCGTTTACAAATCTTTTATAACATACTTGTATATACATGTACATTTGAAAGATCAACTGAGAAATTAATGGGAAGTCAGATTGTCACAGTGTATCATATCATAGCATCTTAAAATGATTATTGTAGTGTATGTAAACTTTTGGTCGATTACTTCTTTGTTGTGAAAATGCTTCTTGACGATAAATCTCATACCACTGAAAAACCTGCTTATTTCCCTTTAAATGTTGACACATTTGGAGGGAAAATGCATTTGTGGCTTGAGCAGCAGATGTGAGTGTGCAGTATGTGCCCATGAATACTTGCCAAATCCGGCCTGCGATGACAAGCTTTGAACAGGAAGCTCATGTCAGGGTTTCAAGCATGTTTGCCTGGTAGTGTCAATCGCACAATCAATGGGCCTCATTCACAAATACTGCCTGCGCACACCAGCCTATTTTGTTCTTACCACAGTGAAAGTTCGTGAATCAGAATCGATCTAAACACACAAGAGTGTCTGAGGAGAAAGCCAGAAAAACCCACTTTCCAAAATAGAGGTAATAGAGGCTCTGAACATCATTTCTCCAAAGACACTCACTGAGACTCAAATAAAAAACAAAAAACAAGAAAAGTTTGGACATTAAAGTAGATGGAAATATAAAAGAGAGTAGACTATAAGAAGAAAACAGGTATAGGACATGGAGCAAGTGATCTGTTAGCCTGACATCAGATGTTCACTGCAATAACAAAATCCAGATTCATGGATAACACCAAGACATTACACTAAAATAATGACATCCAGCAATGATAGAAGTCTTTTTTAATGAAAGATAAGGTACTTTAAGATTAGAAAGTAATAGTGTCATACATTTAAAGTAAAAGTGATTTTGAGTGATTGAGTCACATTAATTAAAGCCTAGTTAAAAACGTTTTTAATTAATTGTAATTAAATAAAAATTGGCATTTGTCTTGGCTTTTGGTGTTTTAGAAGACTAAATGATCAACAGGAAATTATTGTAATTATTAATATTATTATATTAATAGTTTTTGTACTAGTAGCAGTAGTAATACCATCAGTATCCAGTGTAAAAATGAGCATTTTAATTTTGTAAGACAGCAGAGTGCAAACAAATTCAGATTTTAAAATATTGATCAATTGCAGATTTGCTCACTCGGACACACTGAATGAGACACTCCCGACACACAGAGTGGAGCAGGCAGCAGTCGCTCAGCCACTTTTAGTTAAAATCTGAAGATTGCTCATCCAAAAGACGTCAAACTCAGCACTGCAACTACTCTAGTCCCCAGAAATAGACCCACCAGGTTTAGAGCATCAGATGTCAAATAGAACAACAGAAAGTCAAGTGGAGGGAAAGAAAGAGAAAACCAGACCGATACAGCTCTAAACAACAACCACCCACAATCCCCCACCTGAAAAACATAAACATTTGCTTTCCTTTTCTTCAACACAGCAGGAACCTCAGTAGTTGTGCGACCGTGGTTCAGGGGGTTGGAAAGCTCATCTTGTAACTGGAAGATTGCCGGTTCGATCCTCAGCTCTGTCTGTCCCGGTCGTTGTGTCCTTGGGCAAGACACTTCACCCTACCGCCTACTGGTGTTGGCCAGAGGGGCCGATGGCGCGATATGGTAGCCTTGCTTTTGTCAGTCTGCCCCAGCTGTGGCTACAACTGTAGCTGCCTCTACCAGTGTGTGAATGTGAGAGTGAATGAATAGTGGAATTGTAAAACGCTTTGAGTGTCTAGAAAAGCGCTATATAAATGCAATCCATTATTAGTTATACATACTTGTATTATCAGTACTAATAAAATACAAAAGTAATACTGCCACAACTGTGCAATTTCATTTAAAAAAGACATGTTTGTGTGAAATCTTGAGAGCTTTTCCATGTGCATTGCTTCAGTATCACGCTTCACGTCACCTTCACCAAAGACCAAAACGATCTCCAACATCCAGTCGTGCCCCTGTCTGATTTTCTGCTGAGCAAAACACAATTATGGTGAGCAGAGAGATTCGTCATGTTGATTTATCCCACACCTCACATAATGAAATTTCCTCACATTCCCTTTTGAGCAAGTTAGCTGAAGGGGAGGGGGAAAAAATGAGAAATTGAAGACGGGGTGACCCCTTGCACCCCACGTTCCTCTATTTAGATGAATGAATCGTACCTCTGTCCCTTTCATTTTTCTCAATTAAGCGTTTGCCATTTGGAATGCTTCCCAGCTTCATGATCATTAAAACCTTTGCATGTCAGAGGAGAAGGCTGAAGAAAGGGGGGGTGGCACGTTTAATTTAATTTCACAGCCGTCAACGCTACCTGCCCTCATCGACAGACACGAGTGAATACGAGGGAGGGGTGGTTAAAACACGGAGAGATAAATGGCAATAAACACAGCATCTATCTGAGGGCGGCTGGCAACATGAAAAACACTTAAATAAGTGCTGCTTTGTCTGTTTTCTTACATAAAAAGCAAAGTTTCACAACACTTAAAAATCTCCCTTTTTGTGATGTAAATTTGCTTCAGTTCAAACTGAAACACTGTAAAACAGAAATCTGTAATTCCCACAGAGAAAGAGGGAAAAGAGCAGTGAGCCCACCCAGAATTGAGTCTACAGTTTCTTTATCTTCCTCCTGATGCTGCATTGACCACTGCATAAACCCCTGACCCAGCGTGCTTCAGCAGTTAATGTGATATATTCATGTGTCGATAGCAGGAGTGCAGGGGAGAAAATCAATGCTGATATAATACACTCACATTAACATGGGACAGAGGCAAGGCCACAGAGGAAACTTCCCTCCTCTAGAAAAAGTCACGTGCGCTCAGAACAAGCGCGTATAAAGAGGAAAAAAGCCAAACACACGATAACAGCGGTGCTCTTTTGTTTATTCCTTAAAAAAATCCAACACGAGGAGTCAAAAACTGATCTGGATAATTCATAAACAGAAGTAGTGACAAGATGTATTTTCTTTAAAGCCGCAAGTCAGACAGACAGCTGGAACAGTGGCTTTCAAATCCCTAAAGGTTTCATTTAGAGGCAAATGCTAATTCTTATCGACCCGCCAGTCAAGTTGGCAAATAAGTGATGGCGGTCCGTCCCCGCTGCCTTCCCAATACCGTCGCAATCAGAGGAGGAGGCTGAAAGGAGAAACACCTCTGGTTTAATCACATTCGTGGTTTCTCTACCTCAGTGATTTGCACACCGGGGACCTCCGAGGGGGGTTCCACAATTAAAGCTTACAATGATCTCTCTTTGCATCCACAGGCGAAAAGGATCAACACAGTGATCTCAGTTTATTCCTAGTCGGGCACAAATATCAACCAAACCATCAACAAGTGTGAAGATGAGAGAAGTAAAGTCATAATGAATCATTGTTTCCATGTTCCATGTGGGAAACGTTGAGCTGTTTCAGTGGATGGAGGGGTGATTTGTGACAAAACAGCAAGGGTGAAAGGGGAAGTTTACAAGACCTAGGTCAGGGGTCAGCAACCTTTAACACCCAAAGAAACATTTGGACCCGGTTTCCACGCAAAAGAAAACCCTGGGAACCGCAAATACTTTTTGACATCTAAAATGAAGATAACACTGTATATATAGATTTTTTTACCTTTATGCTTTGTGTGAACAACTAAAGAGTGTTGCTTATGAAATCCATGAAGTGCTACAGAGAAAATTACATTTTATTTATTTAATGAACACATTTTGAACTCTTAAAGAAATATAACAAAAAGGAAAGACACCCAGCTGAACTAAAATGATCCATGTAGCAAAGAAAAACTGTTGTGTACTGCCAGCCATTTGGGCTTTTGGAGCATAGCAGAGCCGTGACCTGAATTTTAAAAAATAATAGGAAAAAAGCACTATTCTACTAAAAAAATTAAAAATAAATACTTGCAAAATTCTGCATAAATATTTATTTATTTACTTATATTTATTTTACCTGGTAAATGTGTGTGGCGGGGCGTGGTCTGCGGTGCCGCTGCAGGGGAGGCAACGCACCTGAGCTACACCTGCAGTCACGCCTCGCCGCCTTAAAGTCTGTGCTCTCTTTGCTGTTGTGTTGTCGGGCTGTGAGCTGCAAAGCTACAGCCGACTGCATGGGTACAGCAACCGTGTGTGAAAAGTGGTGAATAAGGAGATGCCGAAAAGCATGCTCATGAAAACATCGCCGGGTCTGCTGTGATATGTTTACAATGGGACTTCTGCTCCTGAACCTCTGCGCACAGTAAAGTCACTTTCATCTTTACGCAGGACTGTAAGCTGTCATCTGTGCTTAACATAGTTCGCGGTGGAGCTGCTGACATAATGTGGATCCATAATTGGCCTACCCGGGGTTGAAAGTCTCGATAAATGCACGGCGTTTCGGCGGGTATACCGGCTTCCGCGAGTGTGACGCTTATTTTGAGCGTTGAAAAAATAATAAAATTTTATTTTATTTTTATATTTCAATATCACAATAATCTTCCAATTTAGAACTACAAGTTTAAAAAGAACTAATACAAAAAATACACTTCAGGTAAATACTTGTAATTTATTTTCCCAAACCACGCGGAGCTGCAGTATAAGGACTAATGCGGCTCCAGAGCCGCAGGTTGCCGACCCCTGACCTAGGTAGAGAGACCTGGACCAGGTTTGGAGATTGTATGGCTGACAAAAAGACAGGGAGTGGTGCTGGAGTGACCGGGATGGACAGGATTAGAAAGGTTTATCTCAGAGACAAGTTTGAGACATTTGTGCAGAGGATGGGCTAAAGAGGAAAACCAGACAGGAGGCTGATGGATGGAGTGAAGGAGGAAATGCAGACAGTTGATGTGACAGAGGAACGTGGTAGGGACACACACAGATTTGCTGCGGCGACCCCTGAAGGGAGCGTCTGAACGAAGAAGAATAAATATGGAATCTGACCTGGTTGTGGTGCTAAAGACAATGTGTCCTCCCTCCTTCACACTCTACACAGGCAGCATCCTCTCCAAATAAAATGAGCATGTAGAAGCGAACTGGATTATCGTGATTTGTGCTTCCTGTGAGAGAAGGCAACTTGAGGCAACGCGACTCTGTATGATTATTTGACCATATCTCATGTGAAACAGCTGAGGTATTTTCCAAAGAACATAAATGTTGGCTGAAGGTTGATAACTTTTCATTTCTGCTTTCACTTGTTTCCTTTTCACTCACTGTTGGGTTTAATCACTAAAACAAATTAGTTACACGCTGGCGAGGAAAGTACTGCAGTGGCTTTAGACACCAATATGACTTGGTTAGTGTTAGGCTTTTACAGTCGAGTTCACATTTTAGATGCACTTATTCACACAGCCACGAGAGATTACAGGCATTTAAAATTCCTAAAAGACGGGAAAGCCAATCATAAATGAATTACATAGAAATATAAAAGAATGTGCTGCATTTTGCCAACCTTGTGCCCCTTTTTATATTTGCCTTGGTGCATAATTTCAGTTTACTGGGAATTTGTTCTGTATGTACAAAATTTCATTACAACTAGTCTAAATGTTATTAAGATATTTCAGTGGTCCTGAAGTTAAAGATCTTCCAGGTCAGATCGTCAGATCCATCCTCTGAGAGCCATGAATGTGCAGAGATATTCAAATTTAGATCAAGGTTCAAACAACATTTGCATCGCAAGAGCCTCCAGATTCCTTAACAAACAAAATATGGGATTTTTGTTCTCAAAAATCTTTCATTGAAGCTTGTGTATTCCGAAGCACCTCTTGAACTTATAAAACACCCTCTTACAAGCGAAAGACCTCCAAGGGAAGAAAATGGTGCTACTGCTGAATTTTATGTTCATATAACCTCAATGATGTCAACATCTTTGACTATCAGCCTCCCAGCAGACATCCTGAAGTGAGTCTTGGGTTGAGCTTTGTTCATGAAGAGTGTGTAAGAAACTGTTGAGGTTGTTCTCGCTGCCTTTTCTGGGACTTTCAGAAGAGGCTACATAATGTGTCTGCTTCTCTTCTCAGCGGGACCAATTCCACTATCGAGCGCAGTCACCCTGCAGACGTCAACCCATTGATTTATACTTTCACTCCACTCCTCTCTCCATCCCTCCACCATCCCTGGTATACTATACGTCGGCACCGTGTCGTCCAGGACGTGGATCGACTCTTAATACACGCCTCGTACACAAACACACAAATACTCGACAGTCTCCCCACCAGGTTTGATTAATTTGGCTCGTAACGCGTGTGAGCAGAGCTATCACCGGCATCCAGATGTTCCACAGCCTTTTTGTCTGTACCCCCAACCACACACACGTACACACCGGGCACACACCTGCTTCCATGCCTTCTCCTTGCCTCCAGTAGTTGAGGATGTGATGCTGAATGTAGCATGCTGTTGTTTTGCTTATTCCTGCTTTGCTTTTTGCTCTCTGTGAGCCGTGACTATCTGTTCTGCATCAAAAGAAAGAGGCCTTTTTTTTCCAAAGAGCCTCAAAGAGATTGCATCAGCAACTTAAGGGAAGCTATCAAAGAAAATACAGCATGTGTGTGTAAAAAGAACAAACAAACACGCTCAAACACACGTGCATACGCCTTCCTCTTCACCCTAATCTCCAACAATCGCATGCAAACGCACTCATTTCACCGCAGAGTGTGGCCCTGGTGCTAACAAGCAGTTCCTCGGGAACAGAACAGGAAGCTTGAAATCACTCTCATCTCTCAGCCGTGGTGTGGTTGAGAATGAGGTCCCAAGCCTGTTCTTCACTTATGAGCCTTCTCTTATCACAAGGCTGGCTTGCCTCCATCCAACCTCCAATCTATGACTAAATCCTAAACACGGGAGAAAGGACGAAAAAGAAGGAATGGGTTTTAGAGGAAGGCGAGAATGAGATAGAGGACAGTGGAGATGATAGAGCGCACAGGAATGTAGGAATGCAGATCACAGAGAAGATAGCCACCCTATGGATGGTGGGCAGCTTTCAAGTTGTGCAGCACTTTTAGCAAGAAAAAAAAAGAGAAAAAAAATTAAGTGACTGATGTGATTTTAAGGGCTTTTTTTTGTTGGTTTATCATGGTGGCTAATGCTGCACCAGCCTCCTAAGTCATCGTGGTGTTTAACCAATCAAAACAAACATGTAGCTAGTCATTTCTTAGAGTTATGCTAAAGTTACGGTGGCCCTGAGAGGTCAAACAAACTGCAACTTGAGAAAATACCAGCAAATATAGAAAACCTGCAAAAACACACAACAGAAATTTAAAAAACAAAGCTCAGAAAACAAACAAACTCACGAAACACAACAGAAGTGTTTCTGGGGACACAATAACGTGCGTAAGTAACAAGCTAACATAAACGGCTAATAGCAAACATGTATGTGCCAGATTCTGTGAATCATGCAAATAAGACACACATTACCTCAAATCTTTTTCCCCATTCACAATATCGACAAGTGTTTTGTGTTTCCAAAAACGCTTTTCTAATTGCTCATGTTTTTTTCTAAAGTTGCAGTGTGTTTGACCTTTCAGGGCCACCGTACAGAGTGCTACCAGTTAATTGCATTTTTGGTTGATCCCTGAGCTTTAAAATGACAGTTATTTTAAAATACAAGATAAATGGGGGAGAAGCTACTTTGCATGTTCTTTGGATGGCTATAATGATAAGTACAGGTAATTAGCAAACAAAGGAGGTCCTGAAGAGCCAGTAAAAACAACCTAAATTTTATTCACAGCTCAACTCAGCTTTAAAAAAAAAAACAGAGAGCGAGTAAGTTATAATTAAATACGCAGAATCAGACTCAGAAAATTATCATTTTCTATTCATGTAGACCAGCTCTTTCAAGAATGATGTATTTCTATAAATTAGTCAAGCTTTTAAAGCATAAATGATTTTTGGAAATATTTTTGACCTTTGATCGCGTCTCTATGACTCACTGTCTCTTGGCTTTTGTCAGAATGTCCATTTTCATGGAGTGTTTGCAAAGTCAAGGTAAAATGGTAAAAGCAAGTAAATACAAATGCATGGAAACCACACAGCACTAATGATATGGCAACCCATCCAGCAGCCAACAGATGCTGGTGCACCCTCACACACATGCACCCTCAGGGTATTTGTATTTCCGAAGCATATGCGTCCCTGTTTTCAGCAGTTGGAGTTAATTCGGCTCTATATCTCAATAAGCAGCTTCAGTCTGTTCTCTGATCATCTGAGGAAAACACACATGATTAACATACCATAGTGTGCGCGTGTGTACATGTTAGTGTGTGTCTGGGTTCAACGCTCCTAAATGCAGATAAGTACCAGAGCACAGACCACCCTTTAATTCATGCAAACTCAAAGCAAGAGAGGGTTAATCAGTGTGATTGTTGGAGAGCACTGATATGAAGCTAAAGCCTGGACAGTAACGTCTTGTTGCTTTAAAAGCGTTATTGTTCTCTGTGTCTCTATATAGTGATGATGCTGAATGTTTCCCCGGCTCTGCAGTATCTGAATCCTTGGCACCCATCGTTAAGAATCCCTGAATATGCACTTTGTTTATCTGTGTGCTGATTTAGAGACGAACGCGGGGACATACATCAAGGCAAAGAGAACAAATGCATGCACACTCTCTTCTCACACAAACAACACATTAAAGCCAGGATGGCGTGTGCGGACCAGATTTCGTTTGATGTGCTAAAAGTCATGCAAAACTAAAGTCGTGCCTCCATCTGTCCTCCAGTTTGTTGTTGGTAGTTTTAACATGACACAGAGTGGCTCTCGATCTTGGTAATGTTTGGAATATTATAAAAATAGAAAATTAAAGTGGCTTTGAGTCTGTGGTGTTGTCAAGGGTACTCTACGTCCAAAAGAATCTGGAAATTTAAAAACAAAGTGTCCTGCTCTAAGGCTTATAGTTCAACTTTTAGTGTCAGCAGGAGAATTGTCAGGAACCAATGGTTATTCAATATGACACGCGCCATTTACTCAGCTCCACCAGACATCTTGAATTGTAGGACAGGTGTAACTGAACAATAAATCATTTAGGTGAGACAATTTTTAGAGTCTTACTGAGATATTTGATTTATCGGTAAACTGTTACACCCGTGCTTTTCAACCTGTGAGGCTAACAATGGAAGACATCTGCTTAGTCTATAATTGTCATATCTTACTGCGGCCACAAGAGCCTTTACTTTGTCAAATGCATTAGCATGCACCGTGCACTGCAAATACTAAAAACACTTGGCTACAAAGCAACTCATTTTCAGTAAGTAGGAGGAGCAACGCTGATGCTTATGATAGTTAGCTAATAAATAAATAATAAATTTCTACATAGCTACAGCGACGAACATAACTTTGGCCCTTCTATTGTGAAAGTGTTTTGGCTACAGTCATGTTGGTATTTTAGAGCCAGAAGTGACTATAGAGGTTTCTCACATGATATCATCTGCGCACCACAACGTATACACATGAGGGTAATTAGGGAAAGACACAAGACACCAGGGACAAGTAACTACCAAAATAAAACAGGAAGTGAGAACAACTACAAAGAGGAGAAAACACATACACAGCAATGAACTTAACATCAGGGAGTTGGTACAAGAGGATCAGACAGGAGACACAGAGGAAGCTATGAATCGGTTATATGAAGAACTATAACACCAAACAAAGAATCTAACCACAAGGCCCAAAACCCACAAACACACACAGTATCATGACAGAAAAATAAAAACTTTTTGTATGGTTTGTACCTCACAGCCAGCCATGTAATTATTCAGACGAGTCTATTAAAAATACTAAAAAAGGCCTTAACAGCACAAACACTGCTATTAATAGTTTACAACATGCATGTTTACATAAGTAGGCAAATACAGTCACACTGCCCGTGCATACAAAACCACAATAATCTCAAACGTGGAAGCATGTGGTTCCCCAGAAATCTTTACAATCTCTACAAACACAGTTTGGTTTTGATGCCAGAAAATAACACTTCAATATTTTCACAAACAAAAAAAGTTTTTTTCAAATGAGTTTTTGTTTATGGTCCATAAATGTGTTGTTTTTGTTTGCTTTCCCCCCCCCCAAAAAAAATCTATTTGCAATTTTTTTAAGACACTAAATGTTCAAACAAAGCACTGTTTGATTTTTGGTGGTTACTTCATTTGGAAATTGCACTGGAATCAGCATTATGACCTGACATGTACAGGTGTATGCCATTTGATGGAATTAAACTAACAGTTAAATTTTGTTGGATAATTGTCAGTTGCGGCACACCATCAAAAAAAATTAAAAAACACAAGTAACTGCGTTAAAAAGCAGCAGAGCACACGTGTTAAAAGCTGTGGTTTAGCAGCATAGATGCCTCACTGATCTCGATCCCGCATGAAGTGCTCAGTGTTACAGGGATGTACTGTTAAATCTGTGAAGAAGTCTTTTAAGGAGAGAAATTAAATACAATTTCCACGGAGCATTTTGATAAGAAGCATCTAATCACCAGGATTGAAATTCTGCGACGGCTGAAACGCTTGTTGAAAACTCATTAAGAACACAACAGCGTAATTCACGTCATTTACAGATTCTGTGACTATTTCGGATAAATTCGGCAACTATGGCAAATTGATTTGTTGTCAACTGCACTGGCAGAGTGTTTGTAAAGCACTGCAACTGAGTCACGCCTCATGGCAAATCCATAACACCAATGGATGTTGTTTGCATTTTGCAGATTTTACACCTGACCGAATCTGAAAAATCAAAATCTACTAACACTATCTAAACAATGTGCATAAAATAAAACCCAGAAGTCTGCAGAGAAATCTGAATTTCTCCTGAGGGGGTATAAGTAAGAGAAGTGTAATAATGCCGAACCACATCTGGAGTGTGAATACAGTAGAATAGAAGAGATGGAAAAACGCTCTAAATAAACTAGACCAACACTTTTATTCTTAAACACCACAAAGTCAAAGCCACCACCTTTTTCTTTGCAAGTATCTTCCCTCTTTGTAGTGCTAACAATCCACCTGCCCTGTGTGTCTGTGTGCGTGCGTGAACACATGTCTGTGGTAAAGAGAACCACAATTGGCACACAGTAAGTGGGAGGTCTTTGAAGCCAAGTGTAGTGTTGAGTTGAGGGGAAAATAAGGCCATCATTACAGAGACGATAACTGAACGCAGACAATAAACATGTTATCTGTGTGCGACTGTGAGTCGGTGTGTGTGTGTGTTGCACTGACAGAGTGTGTGCTTTTGCTCGATGGATTGTGTGCTGCCAACGTTAGGGGCCAAACAAAGAAGAGCTGTTTATCCATCTTTGCTTTATAGACACTTCACTGCGGCACAATCAGCCCACAATGGGAAATCACATTCAAACACAAACACACACACACACAATGCAGATTGTTAGTTGGTTCACAGCCTTGGCACTGTTTGACAAGCACTGTGTATAAGTGGGTTTGACTGTACATGACAGAGGGAATTGGCATCACTGTAGTCGCCCAGTGGGGATAGGATAAAGGTACAGCGTCCATGAGAAGTGGCAGGTTTTATAATCAGTTATTTAATATAAACATTATTACACATTAGATGGTCAGCACATCCTTCTTTAACATAAATGATGTTTTTATCCTCTAATTATTTCCATCTGCTTCAGCATTGCTGTTGTTGGGTTTTTCTTAAGCAACAACTTCCACAGACCGAACATGTGGCTTTGTCACAGTGCGACACGAACCTGTGCGAGGAAATCAAATTCAGGAGGGCCAGGCAGCAGCCTAATCTGTTAATTTATCTTTTTTAATAAGTTCACAAAGAAATCATTGACTATTACTGTCACAGTCACACGTTGTCATTTGTCATAATGATTGGTTGCTGAAGTTCAAGAGGTCTTATCTAATATTGTTACCAGCCAGCTGAGGGATGATGATGCTGAGATAAGTGGAGCGACCACAGGCTCCCCTTGGTTAAGGCCTGCACCCATTCCTGTTGCTGGCTAGCAAAGCATTCAGTGTATATTAAGCCTGTTACTGTCACAAGCTTCACTGGCAAATATATTCAAAAATAACTAACTAGACATATATATCACGTGGAAGATGTGGAAGTGGCATGGTTGTTGGTGCTGGGCAGAGTGGTCTGAATATTTCAGAAATTGCTAATCTAAGGGGATTTTTACCCACAGAACCATCTCTAGGGTTTACAGAAATGAGTTTCAGTTCTATGAGTAAGAATTTTGATGCCAGAGGTCAAAATAGCAACACTGTTTCAAGCTGATAGGAATGCTACCGTAACTCAAGCAACCACTTGCTACAACCAAGGTATGCAGAAGAGCATCTCTGAATGCACAACACATCAAACCCTGATGAAGATGGCCTACAGCAGCGGTCCCCAACCCCGGACTGGTACTGGTCCATGAGTCGTTTGGTACTGGGCCACGAGAGTTGAGGCTCGGGTGTAAAATTTATGGTTTTCAGGGTTTTTATCATTAACTAGGTTTCCCTGGGTCTTTCCCCGTGTGTTATGAATAAATCTTCTTTTTTTTGGTACTGGTACTGGTTTTATTTTGTTGTATTTATCCGCGACACCTTAAAGGCCGGTCCGTGAAAATATTGTCGGACATAAACCGGTCCGTGGCACAAAGAAGGTTGGGGGCCACTGGCCTGCAGCACATGAAGACCACACACGGTGCCAATGCTGTCAGCTAAGGACAAGAAGGTGAAGCTACAATTCACATAGATTTCCCAAAGTGGACAACAAAACATGTAAAAAACATTCCCAGGTCTGAATCTCAACTTCTGCTTTGACATTTAGATGGTTGGGTCAGAATTTGGTATGCATAATATGAAATGGCATGGCATGAATCCTGCCTATCTTGCATCAACAGTTCAGCCTGGTAGAATAAATGTAAAGGTGCGGGGAACATTTTCTTGTCACAATCTGAGCCCCTTACTACCACTGGAGCATTATTTAAACCCCACAGCCTACCTGAATGTTGTTGCTGACCATGTCCATCTCTACATGACCACAGTCTGATGGCTGCTGGTTTCTTGAACATAACAGTGAATTCACTGAACTCAAATGGCCTCCACAGTCACCAGATCTCAGTTCAATAGAGAACACATGGGATGCGCTTGAACAGAAGATCCAAGAATTGCATTGCTTAGCTTTGTTTAGGCTGTGAAAGTGAAGTATGTTAAATCTAATCAGTGAATCAATAAGTTTTCATTTCTTCAATGTGTGTGTGTGTGTTGCAAATAAACATCTCATCATGTGGAAGATATTAGCTGGTCACAAATTCAAAGGACTGTGTGAGAATTCAGACAATGAGGTTAAGGGTAGAAATAAATTTACAACTACACTCGCATACAGAACCCTCAAAAAAACAACTCGGGCCATGTTATTTACACTAAACCACAACACGATACCTAATGGAAGCACTCACTAGAAGAAAACACACTCAAAGAGGAATCTCAATGATCCCTTGAAACCTGACTGAGGCTGAGTGAAGCTCCAAAGTAGAATAAACAAGTAAAGCTTTTAGATCAATAACTCAGAGCAAAGCAGGACACAGGGTGCGAGCAGACAGGCAGTGAGACGGTGTAAGTTGATTATTTGTGAGCTGGGGGATTATCCTTTGCCATTCATCCTGCGTCATGAACCCTTGCCACCTGAACAGAAAAATAACAGAGAACTAAGAGTCAGGAGAAGCTAGCGTAGCTGCACGCACTCATATCAGATATACAGATCTAGAGGGTGAAGCAGTATCCCGCTTTCTCTTTTGTCTCTCCGCCCCACTCTCCCTGTCTCAGTTTCTTTGTTGCTCTCTATTTAGTTTCTACCAAATCTCCCTCCTCGGGCATCAATGGCCAGCGGGGAGGTTCAGATTTCAAACTGGCTGCATGACAGTGACATCAAACCTGGGACAAGCCTACTGTGATACAGATCATCAGAGAGAGAGAAAGAGACTAACACATAAACACACGAATGAAAACAGAATGACTAAGGCTATTTGAACTAGCCCTATCGATGTGCGTGTGTGTGCGTGATGCACGGCTCAGCAAGGGGAATGTGTTTACAAGTCATATCACAGAAAGCACAGCGGTCCCAAACCTGCCAGCGATGCCTGACATCTTCATCCAAGCAGTCGAGCCACTTCTCCCAAAACACACCACCCATCCAAGTCACCTTGATCAGGAGGGAGATCGGATATCAAGGCTTCACTGCACTTGAAAACTGCACACACACACACACACACACACAATAAACTCCTCCCACCCACCTCATAAAAAAAAATCACCCAATATGAAGACAGAAGTGTGAGTCATCTGTCTGTTGTTCAGAAAAACAAACTTCCCTTTGAATTTGTATTCTGGGAGCAGAACGAATAGCTCAAAAAGGCTGCATCATCCACTAATCATGTAAAGTAACAACAGCCGCATCATGCAGTCCTCAGACTTAAATTCACAAAGCAAGCTCACGAATTGCACCCGGCTAATTGTGAGCTGACACAATCAGACAGAGGTCAGCAAGTCAGCAGTAGCGGCTGTGAAGCAGCATTACTCTGCTGTACAATGGATCATCCTTAAAACACTCACAGCCACAAACACAGTACACAGCCTTTGGTTTAAATACAAAACGCTTATCATGCTTATCAGTCAGACTGATTGTTTAACCTGCTCACCGAATACTGGACTATGAGTGGATGTCCATCCATAGCAAACGCTGGACTAACTTTTTGAAGTTATTGTTACAGCAGGACTGCTGCATGGTGAAAACTAATGGTGACAATTAGCCACTAATTCAAAAATTGTGACTAAATCCACTAATAACTTTATATCACGTAATCTCAACTGAAACAAACCACCTCAGGGAGCAGAAGTATCACCTTATGAGACATAAGACCAGACTGGTCCAACTTTAACTCCATTAAACTGTTTGTTCTTAGAAGGTGTTTAGATTTTAATATTTGTATGGTACATGCAGGAGACACAAACCCACCCTACAGCAGTCACAGTTAGCGTTCCCCTAATACTGGTCCAAAGCCCAGATAAATGGGAGGGTTGGATCAGGAAGGGCATCCGGTTTAAAATCTGCGCCAAATCAAACATGCAGATCCGCTGTGGTGATCCCTTGGGAAATAAGGGAGTAGCTGAAAGTACATGACTAAAGCTTTAGTTAGACTTAGAGTCCGACCCTGAGACTATCTGATTATATTCAACTGATCGTCATTTTTAGTAGAATGTAATTCTAAATCTTTCTCGAGCTTTATAGTTTGGTTTTAGGTACACGTGCTTATAATCAGTAGATAGATCTGTGTAACTGTAGAGTCTTCACCTCACAATATGAAGACTACTATTGTGATTCAGGGCTACATAAATACAACTGATTGAATATCTGGATGTCAATGGATCCGTTTGTTACTTGTACCTTTATGCATGAAAAACTAACTTTACTATATGTTTGGCATATATTGTATTCAGATCAGTCTTGAAAATGAGTATAAACACATTGTAATCCAGAAGTGTGTATATAGGCAGCACCAGGAGGAGAGACCATGAGGTGTGGTCCCACTCCTGAAATTCAGATAAATTAAGCCCAACTAATGTTATTCAGTGTTAATATTCAACATTAATCAGCCGCTGAAGAAGCAAAACAGATGCCAAACATTAAATCCCATTGGCTATTTCTGATGAGCTCTGGGGATTGTTTTTCAAGGTTTATAGCAGATTTTTAAAAAGCTAACATAAAAGCCAAAGCACAGTCCCTCTGTTTGCTCCCTACAAGTACAGTTCGCTTGCAAACCCTGCCAAAACATGACTGGTTACTAGAACTCCGGCTACCAAACTTGGATTTAATAACTCGTGCGGATTAGCAACGGAAACCAGGAAGCGTTCTGTAGCAAAAATGGTTTTGCCTTGGCTGCAGCTACATATTTACAGATCCACATTTTGTATCTGTTCAGAGAGATTACTGAAGAACTGCTTCAAACAGGGAGCTGCTTTTTTCCTGCTTTTTCTCCAGCTTGTGTGCAAATTGGAAAATAAATGCAGAGGCATCTATGCAAGGGCAGACGGGAGCATCGTTATTTATCAGCTCCTTATGGCTTCTTTCACACACCTGGGTCCCCTTGGAGCTGTGATGACACACACACACAGAGCACATTCCTCGACACAAAGGTTTCTGTGGCAGCTACAGTTACATACACACAGTAATGATCTGACCCGTTTTGATACATAATTATGAGAGAAATAATACAGAACATTCAAAAAAAATATTTTATCTTAAAATAATCTTCCACTTAATCACTCATCAGATGGCCGCTGAGTAAGTCAGCGCTTCAATGCCCAAAAAAGTCAGACTTAAAAAGCGTGAACGTTGGATTCCCGCACTGTAGAAGACTCTAATTACTCTGGATCCTTCTAATAGAGTCACGCTGCACCAATTAAAGACAACAGAGACACACTGCAGACGTACAGAGCTCATTACTCACACAAACAACACAGTTCTCACGGGACAAGGAGATTAATGGCACTCTTCTTATGGCGCATACGTACTGTGTGTGTGAAGCAACAGGACGAGACCGAAAACACAGCTTTTCAGAGCAAACAGAGACAGAAGCAGACTTATTTTCAGTCCCAGGCGGTCAAGCGCAGGGCAAGACACTACAACATTTCAATTTCAGGGAAATTTCAAAGATTCTCGAGGGCCAACGGGTACGACGGGGTGGCGGCGAGCGAGCAGAAGTCAGGAGTGTTGGAAGGAAGATGAAGAGGCGATGAAGAGGCAGGAGGGAACAAAAGGCCGAGTTGAAAGGCAGAGCTGAAGTGCAGGGGGTGAGAGGGGAACATATTCTTGTGAAAAATCAGCAGCAGCAGCATCATTTTCCTGTGACGTCTCTCTTTGAGACACAAGTAAGGCATCGTAGTGATAATTGCATCCACGCTTTCACTGTCAGGAGTGACTGCGGTCTCTTCTGACGATCGCATTTTTTGCTATTTCTCTTCATCTCGGCCTTTCTTTAGAAATGCGCAGCCACAGAGTGGAGGCTTGCTGTCGTAAAAAGGCAGGGCAGATATCACGATTAGGTCCTCTGACAGGGAGCGTATCCCTCTCTTATTCAGCTGAAGGCCTTTCACTCGATAGAGGACGTTTGTTCCTCTTACAGCTTCTGACAGGCTGTAATTCTGTTTTAGGGCCGAAAAACCTCAAAGTGCTACAACAGTCTCAGCAGCAGTGAAACTTCTTTTTTTTTTATTTCAGACAATATTTCTCTCTGGATTAGATGAATACTGTGTCTCTCCTCGGTCATACAAAGTGCTGATTGCCCTCGTGACCTCTCCTGAGGGTCGTTGACTTGCCCTGGCCTCGTGTGTGCCCAGACTGTGTTAAACACTCTGGCTATAAAAGGCAAAGGAGAGATGTTAGAGGGGATTAGGACCTCCGTGTAACTCCTGTTTCTCATTAAAAGTCTTATCTCCACCACAGAGACCCCCGTATTTCCACACTGACAGCTGACCGTATATAATTCTCCCACCAAATCTCTAAATCTGTCAAAACCCACAGTGGTGCCAATTTTCTTTCAGTCATTGCAGAGCTACTTTTCATTACGTGAGTGGCCTAGTTTTCATCTATTTTATTTTGCATTATATCCTTTAATACTGTTTTATTCATGTCCTTTATTAATAAAACACTTCCTTATATGACTATTCTATTCTGCCTCCCTACAGGGATTGCTAAGACTGCTTTCATGTTGCAAAGCTGGCAAATTTTTATGGATGTGAGGATTCTTTTTCATTTCAATTTCTGTTTCTAAAGTTTATAAATAAAGAAACAATTAAATATGAAACTTTCTTTTAAAAATAATGAAATAAAGTATCTTTAAAAGTAGAAATAATTACTTTTTTGAACTTATATGTTCAGAAAGGCAATGTGTTTTCTGAAAGAAGCAAGCTATTATTGGCTAGTATTTAAGGATTAAAACACTGTTTAGTAAAAAGTTCACAATTGAACTAAATCGATTGAAGTCCAATGAGCGAACTCACCTGTTGAAACTGTGTTTAGGGTTAAAGTTCTGCATAATCAGTGGCTGCTGTGAGAAACAGGTGCATGCTGTTTCACATTGTTCAGTTTCAGTTTCAGGAGTCAGACATAATACAGGATTTTTTAAGATATTTGGCAGATATTTTTTGTTTCAGACACACAAAACATTTCCCAAACAATTGTTATGTGTAGTTATTTATGAGTCCTGACTAAGACAATATGACAATGCGGTTTAATCATGTTTTACTGTCACGGCAAGTCATGGATTCGTTGTTTATGGTCTGCCCGCCTGACATTTTAAACACGATGACAACAGTGAACTATGCCATCTCGACACTCATATCATGGTTCAATATCAATGCTGATACCGATATATTGGCAAATAGCTAACATCGGCCGATATATTAATCGAGCTCTATTTTTAGGAACAATAAATAAAAGGATTAGGATTCAACGTTATTGTCATTACACATGTATAAATAAAGGGTTACAAAATACAGTTTGCATCTAATCAGAAATGCAAGAGCAGTAAGTGCAATAAGAGCAGATTATATACAGATAAGAGTAGTATAAAAGGTGGGAATAGCTATTAAAAGATTCAGTACAAATAAGTTACAGTATACGGATGTTTATATAGCTATACAGAGAGGAAAAGTACTCATGTACTATGGACAAATGTACAGATGTACTGATGTATACAGATAAGAGTAGTGATAATATTTAAAGTGTACTAATATTATCAATAAATAATAATGAAATATCACAGTGACTTACAGATGCACCTCTACTTTCTAGTCCAATGCTATAAAAATGCCAAAACCAAGGCTTTAAAACTGTCATCCAGAAATTAATAGATGACTTCACTGTGGCTATGTCCATCTTTTATATACAGTCTGGTCTACAGCCACACTGGCTGCTATATAAGATGCTACTTTTGGGCTATTTGCTAAAGTATCTAAAAGGCAGTGCTACTGTCTGCCATGCAACATTTTTGTTTTCCATGTTTTTTGACAGTGTCGTAGAGTGATGGAGTGTGCTGAATAACATTTTCAGGGATATATTTATATATTTTTTCCATCTACATTTATGCATTCGAGGGAAAATCGTTTGAACCATCTTTAAACATCTGTCTTATGAACTGGTTTTGTCACACTCGTGTGACGTGGAGTAAACTGATGAGGCCATGGTGACATTCTGTGACTTGCTGGTGCTGAGATTCTTTGCAGACCATGACCTTAAAAACATCTCTTCTTCAGAGCTAATATACATTTTCATCCTGCCATGATATTCACCATTAATGTTTGATGACGGCTGAAGGGAGAACTCCTTATTATTGTCAGAGATTAATCTACAATTAGCGAAAACAGATCCGATAGCTGGTATGTTCTGCTCTTGTGCAAGTTTCGGTGTTGTGTGAGTGCGCATTAGCTGTGTGCGCATGTGTGTGTGAACGTGTCATGACAGATTGAGGGTGCTGGGAAACTCTGGGGAGCGATGACATCTCCTGCCCCTGTGGCTCCTGTTGAATGCGATCTGCGCTCACAGATACAGCCCGCGCTGCCTTCGGCAACATGAAGAGAAAAAAAGAAGATGGCACAGGTTTCCAAGCTGTTACGCTCAGCCTGTTTTTCTCTTTCTTTCTAGTTTGGTTTCCCTCGTTTGTCTTTCTCATTTGTCTTCTCACAAGAGACGACTTGTATCACATAGATGTCTCATGCCTGAGAAGCTTTGCTCCCAACATTAAATTGCTTCTGTGTGACAGAGAGAAAGATGAGCAATTTGCAGCCAGTTGCCACACTTCATATGTCATCACAAGAGCTGCTGAAAAGGTATGAGACTTCCCAGGATCTGTCTTTTTTTTTTGGCAAAATTTACACTCTGTAAAAACTGCGAGTGTATAAGCTGTAGTTCAGTCGCTCCTGTTTCTCTGCAATCATTCTGGTTGATGAACAGCAGTAATAATTCATCCTCTGCTTGTATGAACCGGTTCAAACAATCCTGGCATTTCATAGATTAAAATCCAGATCATGAGCACTTTTTTTTAACTAACGAGCATAAACTCCACAGACAAGATTTTTAAAGGGTTCAAAAGATGAGCATGGTGAGAAGCATTAGACTGATGAGAGGCGAACGACAGCCTGCGTTTCTCAAACTCTGTCAAAAAAAATTTTAAAATTTTTTTTCCATACTCCACAACTCTCTGAAAAGCACTGGTTAGAAGTTGAGGACCTGGGGAATTCCAGCTATGATGAAAGAGTGCAGCTAACTCCAGAGTAAGCAGGGAGAGAACGAACCAAGAGACTCGACAGACAAGGGAAATCATTAATGCATCAAAGGCTGTCAAAAGAATACTGTCTGAAAGTCTGAAAGTGTAAACACAGCAGATGGTGAGCATCTCATTCCAGGACAGGCGCTTCAGCCCCACTGACACAGTATTAGCCCCCACTGAGGTTGTTTGTAACTGCCTGTCACTGAGAAGGGATAATGGGGAAAATAGCAGGACGGATTATAAGATTAGTCTGTGCAGTCTTGACAACACGAACAGTGATTAGCAGACATACACAGCCTCCAACACATATTAAAAAAAGAAATCATTACTGTTATTACACACTCATTGCTCTTGTTTCTGATAATTCGGTGCTCACCAAAGTAAGTGCTGAAACACAGAAACATAAAGACACGGCTAGAATGAAATGGGACAGAAGCCATCAGCACAGCAAAGCATATAGGCAGACAAACGTTCGGGAAATAAAAGTGAAACATAAATGGGAACGATTATTGCAATCGGGAATAATCGATATTCTGGGCCTGCTTATTTGGCTCCATTATCAACACTTAGAGCTGCAGCGGTGGCTGTGAAATCAGCTACAGAGAATCTTGAGAGACTTTCAATTTCTTAAGTATCCAATTTTTGTAATTTGTCTTAAATATTATACTTCCTATGTGAGACAAAACACATTTAAATCTGAGCACACCACCAGAAATCCACCGAATCGTCACATTAAAGAAAGAAACAGAAACAGCTAATTCTGCACACCTTTAACACTGTTGGCTTCACACAAGTTTTGAAGAGTTAAAAGTGAAAAACCACATCAAAAACACTCATGATGACATAAACAATCCAGTGGCACTACAATCGCTCTTAAAGACTCACTTCCTGCTCCCTTCCCTTTTATTAGCCGGCTGCTATACACCGGGCTGAGCCTTTCTACACACTTTATGCCTGACTACCACAGACAGTATGCACTTTTCTCTCCACACCTGAACAGACTCACTTGCCACACAGCTGCAGAGTGGCTGCTGTTATATTGAGTGATGCGCAGGAAAACTTTCATTTAACTTAGCTGCTCTGTTAATATGGCCCACTTTGGCCAGTTCCTCCACTCACGTGTTTACAGTTTCCAAACTGTAAACACGTGAGTGACTGATTGAGTCACTGCAGTCTGGTGCTCTGTTCTAGCAAAACAACCCACCTACTCCATATGTTGCTGATATTTGCTCATGCTGGTTTAGGCATGTTTAGTCTTTTTTAGATAAATTAAATTAATAATTGTTAAATTAATTAGATAAATAAATTTTCTGCCTTGTTACATTCTTGTTATAGCGCTTTCTCTCATTTGATACGCCAATAGGTGGCATCAAACGTGCATTTGGCGTAGTATTACTATACCGTATGCCCGTTTACACATCAGCGTTACCTGCATGTACAAACACTCAAACTTTAACTCAAATAAGAGTTTAGCTGTATAACTGAGTGCCAGTATTTACAAAATGTCACAATATGATTTCATTATGCAGAAGTGTACAGCAAGAAGAGTAGATCTCCATGTCAGCTGAGCCAGACTCAAGGATGACACGATGAAGCACACGGTGAAACAGTCTGGCTGTTGACATGATGATCTCATCTCATTCATCCCTCACTTTCTGCTCAGCAGCCTCATCTTGACCTTTCAGTCACATGCTGAAAGACTGAATGAATAAGAGGCTGCTGAGTGAGACCAGACTTTAATCTGTTTGGTCCCGGACTGGACGGTGACTCCATCAGTCTCCCTGTCTGTGTGTTCCAGCGACGTGCCCTCTTTTAACTGTAATCAGAGAGGCGAGTGAAGTGAGGGTTGAGTTGGGACAGAGAGAGCAGAGGAAAGGCAGATCATTCCTTCTCTCTCTCTCTCTGGTACTGTCTGTATCTTTAGAGTATGTCTTTGCTGTAACAGATTAGATCACAAGCTGGGGAGCATCCATCCCATCAGCGGATCAATCAGCGTGAGCCGCAGGAGCAGCCCGACGCACACAGGACATATCAATTAGGAGGGAACTGTCTGCGCACTTGGTGTGTGCCTGTGTGTGAGTGTGTGTGTGTTCAACATCAGCGTGCAAACGTGAATTCATAAAAGGCTGATGTGGTGGTGAGCAAAGCTCTCAGGTCAACAGAACGATTAGGAGGAGGACAAATGAAAGGAAACGCCACATTTTAACACCTTGAAACCATCTTAAAAAATACAATCTTCTGTAGATTACTTTGGCTCGTTGAGTTTAAACAGTGCTTATTACAGAGACATTAGGCACGATCAGTTTCTGAATCTTTACTGTTGGTCATATGCCAGTTTCATATAACTATAAAGACACCTGGAGCTTTTGCTCTGTGGAATTGTGGATGAAACACGAGGATGAAATTCAGCACGAAAATGACTGAAATCATGTGTGGGCGAATATGTGCATGTGGACATTAATATGTGAGTGTGGTGCTCATGGACAGAGAAAGAACAGTACACAGCTGACTTTCTTTTAAAGATACAAGTGTCTCTACAAGCCTGTGGTCTCGATCTGAGGTCCTCCTTCATATATGATACCTTACAATCAACCTCATATCATATTCTCTTTGTCCGTAGAATAAAAGATAGAACAGATAAAACTCTGTTTGTGTGTGTGTGTGCATATGTGGGTGTTATCTATAAGCCAGACAGCACTGCAGGTGAGAGCAGGTGTGTGATTTAAGAAGCATCAAGTTAAGTGAATGTGAGGCCCAATGTGGTCAAGATAGGAATGTGGAGCCCTGTCTCTAACATCCGGTATGGGCTGTGCGTGTGTGTAAAGGGAGAACCTTGCACCTGCGGGTACAATCTAATTGATAAAGATGAAGTGGTATGTGGCCATCTAAATACACAGAAGCCCACACCTACACCTACATGCATGGGACAGTCTCTAATCTCAGCCATTGCCAGGCATCTTTCACTGGGGTAATATATTGTAGTCTCCAGGCTGAGGGGAGTGCAGACAGTGACTCACTTTCACATAGTGAACCTCTAGAAGCAGCTGTGATACACTATCAGCTCGTGTCTGCCTGAACAAACAAAAGACTGATTTGTCTTACCAAAGACTTACTGTACGTGTCGTACAAAATTACAACAAAAAGCCCCAAATGTTGTGTATCTAAAACATTCCAAAGTAACTCAGCATTTGAGATCCTCTGCCTGTTGCATTTTCCTCTGTAGCTGCATCAGATCCAAGTCAGCTTCACCACATCACCAAATGAAAGCACAGCAATAAACAAACAAGGACATCAAGTGTAAAAGAGAGCAGTGATTCATTAGTATCCTCAAACTATGACACATGAACTGTAATTGAAACTGTGCTTTACTCTCTCTATGTATAATAACATGAATAAAAGGTTGTCAAAAAAACAACAACAAAAAAAAGATACTCAGATGATAACGGAAAACATTTCTAGCGGATTAGACGGTCATTTGTGGCAGAACTGATGCCAGCAGCGACCACCAGATGACATACAACTTCAGACAGTACTGCTGTCGACAGACAGGCAAAGAACCTGACTAACAGCTGAAGTAGCTAATAAAAGAATGCAGCTTTTACCTTATTTAATGACCTCTAACTCATTTCCTTTTGATTTTGTAGTGTCAATCCGCTGTTTGTGTGCTTAGGTTGCCAAAAGCCAGCATTGTGAAAATGAGGCAACTGAGGGCAAAACACTAAAGGGGGATGTCATGCTGGCTCTATCCATCTGTGGTTTGACATTACTTTCTCAAAGAAAAACCAACAAACTTTGACCTGTTTTTGCTGCAGATCTCACCACTCTTTGACATCCTTCCCCGAATCTCCCTGATACTGGCTACAATCCAGCCAAGTGGTGATGTTTTTGTGAGAAAATATTCCCTCTGCTGCTCTCTCTTCCTTTGCTGGGGACACTTGAAAGGCCCGGTTTACTGCTGCTTTCTCCTTTTATCTGTGCAGACCTGCTGGATCAGCAACTGTCCATGCAGAGAGAATATCTCAGCCAGTTCAAAATATTATTTGTGTACATTTTATCAGCCGTGCATAGAATTAAAGCCACAAGTGGATGCATTTAAGTTGAGCATATCATAGTATAACAAAATATATTTAAAGAAGCAGATCCGCTTTTGGATAACGTGTATATTTACTTTCTTAGAGTTAATTATACTGGATAAGTGGATTGATGTATGAATGGTTGGCTGGATGGATGGATGGATGGATGGATGGATGGATGGATGGATGGATGGATGGATGGATGGATGGATGGATGGATGGACAGGCAATAAATATGAAGCCAATATGAATTGCAAACTACTAAACTGCAAAAAGAGAGGAACTGTTGGCCTTGTTAGCTAACTGTGAATTGTCTCTTGGTTTTTGTAGTTTAAAAAATTGAGTGTTTCATGTGTTGATGCCTTTTTAAGCATCACTGCAATTATTTTCTGCGAGATTTTGGAATTCTCTGTACAATGCACCCATTTACGTCTTCATTATGGATGGAATTTGCTTACCAAACGTTAGATAATATCTCGACACTGCACTGCTCCATGTAGGATCAAATCTTACAAAAAAATTAAAAAGGCACAGATGCAATGACCAAAATGCAAAATTTCATGCTTTAAAATCGTCTATAGACACATCACAGTAGCTTTGTCTATCTTTTACATAAAGGTGATGGATATGTTATCCAGTCTCATGAGTTTTGGAACTGGTAGTTAGCTTATTACCTTTAGACAGAACTGGCTTATCTGTTTTTATTTGTTTATGTACAGATATTTTCCTAAATGGCCCAAAATTATTGCTTAAGACAAAAAATATGTAAAAGACTTTAGTTTGATCATTGTCTAAAAATTAAAGTTACAGATTCTGCTTAAAACTTTTCTCTTTAAAACTGTCAAGCTTTTGGAATTTCTTGATAAATCTGTCCTCATCCTTACACCTATCCCTAGCATCCTCATTGATACCTCCATCAACCTCTCCTCTTTTTTCCTACCTGGCAGCTCCATCTTCAACATCCTTTCTCCACTATATCAACTTTCTTGTCTCTTCTAAAATACATATTATGTAACAGATATAAGGTGAAATCACTTTCCCCCCTTTAGAGGCTTGAAGAAGCTACACCATCATCAAAAATATTACCTAAATATTATCTAGCTGATCATTTATTGCGTTCCACCACCACCTTCCTTATTTAGCTTCCCCATTCTTGATTCCCTGGTGCAGCTTATGAACTCATGATATGATTTTTACTTACGGTACATGTGCAGGAATTTACTGTAGTCTGGTCAGCGTACAAATCCAATGGAGCATTTTTAATTCACTTAGCAGAGCAAACACATTCATTTACTTAACGCAAATGAGGAGATAATAAACACAAGTAAACCAGTGTGATTTGAGAAACATTAGATAATCAATCATTGTGTGCACATGACAGTTACCGGTGGTCTCAATCCTTCAAAATGACTTTCAAAAACCCAGAATTCCCCATAACACAGATGGTACAAACAAAAACACGGCAAAGCAGCACAAGCTATGAGCAGCCTGTGACAAGAAGATCAATCACTGTATGAGAAGGACGAGGATAAAACGACATGAGAGAAATGTAACTCAAAGCAAAGCACGCATAAACATGCGCACACGCGCAAACGTGCTTCCAAGCGTGTGTGTTTACGGCTGAGGGCCCAGACGTGGAGGACAAAGCAGCTGCAATCAAACTGCTACAGACACAACAATGAGTCATCCTGGCTGTTGTTCTCCTCAAACAGTCACTGGCGGGAATTCCTGGGAGGCGTCCACAAGTCATATTATTGCGACCATACCTGAGTCAGTCTGCTGGCATAAGTGTAACCAGTAAGCATCTGCTGTAGATCTACTTAAAAACAGGTACAACAATCACGACAAACAGCACAGCACCTGCACATAGCTGTAGTTAATACTTAACACTTTTCTCTTAGTAAACTTTGTTGACTTCTGACTTTTTTTGTGTGGAATATTGCATATTATTTTTGGAAAAAAGAAAGGAAGAGAACACCAACATGTACAGTGGCTTGCAAAAGTATTCGGCCCCCTTGGACTTTTTCACATTTTGTCACATTACAGCCACAAACATGAATCAATTTTATTGGAATTCCACATGAAAGATCAACACAAAGTGGTGTACACGTGAGAAGTGGAACGGAAATCATACATGATTCCAAACATTTTTTGCAAATAAATAACTGAAAAGTGGGGTGTGCGTAATTATTCAGCCCCCTGAGTCAATACTTTGTAGAACCACCTTTTGCTGCAATTACAGCTGCCAGTCTTTTAGGGTGTGTCTCTACCAGCTTTGCACATCTAGAGA
>NW_005187650.1:85654-91230 GCF_000239375.1 Pundamilia nyererei | reverse complement strand
TCAAGGGGGCCGAATATTTTTGCAAGCCACTGTATGCGGGGTTTAATGGAAAATCTGATCTGATTACAGAGCACCACCAGCAAGAAGTGAATCATTTCTTTAATTTCCTGGCCTGAGCTGTTGACATCATTACACAAAGACATTACTGAATTTCATATTGATGTTTGAAATTGCAGTACACACCCTCTTTAGCCATAAACTGCAACTTCTGCAGTAAAGAGAGGAAACAGCCCTTAAGTGCAAGAACCAGCTTCGACCTCATCATCTCTGCTGTAAGTTGCAAAATGAAAAAAGCAGAGAGGCCTTCAGAGGTGGAGGACTCATGTAATATGCATAGCCACTAGTCTTTGAGTGTGCCTGTGTGTGAATGTGTGCGAATGTGCGTAAATGGTAAATGTGTGTGTGTGTTGGCTGCAGCTTTCATGGCAGAATGATAGAGCAGTATGAAGAGAAGGGAGACAGGCAAGGAATAAGAAACAGATAAACATGTTTTGGACCTGGCGATGGTTCTCCTCTGTCTGACAGATATGAAAGGACTGCAGCCGTCCAGCAGAACAAATATGGGGGAAAAAATAGAAACAAAGGGGTGCAATTCCCACTTCCCCTCTTCCAATCTCCCTCTGTTCATCTTACCTCCTCTCCTCCATCGACATGTCATTGTTGCTTGCTGCCGTGACACAACTCGGGAAGGCACAACCACATGGTAGGAGACTTTCACTGTGGGTGAGCGTGTGCAGAAGCAGAGATAATCAAAGGGCTTCCAGCTTATACAAAAGATAGGGGAGGTTAATTAGTACTGTAAAGAACATTAATATTGGAGAAAAAAAATCTCAGAAACATGCTCGACACTCTTCCCTCTTGATGAAGAGTAATATCAAAGGACAGAAATGCTTTCAAAGGCCACATTAAAGATACATTAAAAAAAAAACTCTCATAATAATGAACACAAAGCCTACGAGAGGACTTTCCAGTAAATTAAAAAGAAAACTGATGAATTGGACGGGATGAAAGTTCAGTCTTAATTACAGTCCAGCTCTAATTGACTGGTAGACCAATTACTGTGGTTTTTGTGGGTAATGTATCAGTGAGTGAGCAGAGCCAAGTGCTGCCGTGCTCATAATTACAGTAGACATCAGATTAGACCAACGAGTGAGCGCAGCATACACAAATATGCAAACACACGCAGGCTTTGATTCATAAGCACACATTAGGCCGAGTTTATCCATTTGGGTACAATCGCGACAGATGCTGAGATACAGCGGCAGAATGTAATGAATGGATGATTCAAACATGCTGCGTATTAGTAAATGCTTTGTCAGGCCTGCAGATGAAGTGGTCGTGGAGTGTTTCTCCAGTAAATATTAATTGTTTTTGTGTAAATATGAATCTGTTCTGTTTAATTAATGAGACTTTAGAGCGCAAACTCAGAAGAAAATACCCAGATTGCGGGAGGCGGCGACGGTGACCAGTCGCATTATTGTCAACCTGCAAGCGGCACGCACTCCGGCGTGACAAGACGCACGTCTGTGACTGATATCTGATGTCAGCGCGCGCCGTGAGACGCAGGTTATCGTGCCAACATCACACAGCACCTAAACTGGGTCACACTAACAGAAGCACGAAACAAAGCAGTGCAAGTGCAGGGTGTACGCCTAATCCACTGCTCTGCTTCTGCTTTTTTATTTAATTTTTGCTAAATCAATGAGAGCCGAAAGCCTCGAGCTGGTCGAGCTGTGATGAAACAGAATGAAACGCCGGCCATTGACAGCAAACGAGCACACGGCGTTTTGGGGTCTTGTCTGTTTGCGGTTGTGATAAAGATCTGTTTATTAGGGAGTTAAGATGAAAGGATAAAATATGAAGAACTGGCGTGTTAGAAAAAGAAGCACGGATTCACTGCACACCCACTCTCAGACACACAGAATATAAAATGAGAAGCAAGCAGCCTGAAGGGCGGAGCAGAAAGGCCTCTGACCAGAAACTAAAAACTCCAATTCCTTGAGCAAGGCGCTTGACCGAAAGTTGCTCCCGCAGAAATGTAGAAAAGTGAAAGGGATGGGAACGGCTACATTTAGAGCCCAAAGGCATCAGGAAGCTTCAAGAAGGGCAAAGATGATCAAAACAATAAAAAATAAAAGTGTTGGTAATGTTTGCTCTCTAAGAAAAGTTCTGCCACTCAGTCAAAGACATTTTCCAGGAAGAACTCTCTGAATACTAATAGTGACATGAATGATGGTCCAATCATTCTTACTCACGGAGTGATGGAAGAAAAACTCACTAAGCGTAATTTCATTTTTGGAGGAACACATTCTGCTAATAGAGTCTGTCGCTCTAATCCAGCCTGATATGGAAAATGTATTCATCTGTATCGGAGACATGATTGACACTTGGCGTGGGTACCATATGGGCTCCGGCGGCGACAGCGGCACTGAAATAACACAGCAGGTGCTTTGATCAAAGCAACTTCCTATTTTCATCACCACGCTTCTGAGGACATCTGCATAGCGGCTTTGCCCAAGGGAACGCTGATACAGCAAGTCGGGCTTCCTCGGCATCAGCACAATGAAACTTGATGTGTGAATGCGTGTGTGCGTGTGAGAGAGGGAACACACAGGAAAACACACTTCCTTTCCTTCCCCAAGCCGCCAGGGTCAGAGAAAACACTGAAGGACTCTCCCTGATGAGGATGAAGATAAGTGGGCACAGTTTCAGAAGGTTGTACAAAGGGGATCCATAAAGGGAAGTATTCACTGTGCACCGTACAGCCTGGGTTATGTGAAGTTTAGCTGCAAATCACAAACTTTTGCCAGCAAAAAGTTGGTCCACAAATGAAAATTTCTAATCTCAAAGTCATTTTTATTCATTCTGCTGCGACTGCAGGATTCATTGATTCATCGGAAAGTGCAGCCATGGTGTCACCATTTAAATTTAAATGCAGTTCTCTAAAGTACTGTGATATAGGCAGATAGTAGAAAAATGGCCCAGTTGTTTCTGCTGTTTTGGTGGAACGCATAAGCTTGAGCATGAGAAAGAAACTCATCCTGAGTCAATGAATATGTGGACCAGGAGCCAATATGATAACAAGCTCAAAAAATTTTAATTCCACAGGCAGATAGAGCCTAATGTTCAGGGTTTAGCAACTGATTTGGTTGCAAATTAGCAAATATTAGCATGCTGCTAACATCTGAATACTGAGAGACAATTATATGCCGGTGCTACACTGGGAATCTATCCAGTGTTTGCTGAGATAATGTAGTCAGGACCAAAGTGATTCAGAATTACAATCCCTAGAGCCACAAAACTAAGTTAAAAATCTATATTTAAATGACTTTTTCTTTAAGTTCAGTTCTCAATGATTGTTGTTATACTGGCAAAAAAATGTGTTTTGTGCCAGTATAAACTACAACAACTGCTGCAAAAAATGTCTAAAAAATGCTAAAAACAGCAGAACTATTAGTGTTTCTGTTTGGAATGGTTCATGCAATACACTAGTTCCCAATGCATACCTACTTGTGCGTTACTCAAATTGCACATGAAGCATTCTCCAATTATTTGCAACATTTGACTCTGAATGTCAAAACGCTACTTACCAATTATGATATAAAAATTATTGTAGTTAGGACGACGGATTTACACACACTGACACACTAAACAACTCCACAATGCAATTAGTTTGTGGTCTTGCATGCAATGTCTCAAAAAAGTAATATACCGCCTATGGCTAGCTATCTAGTGCTGACATCATAATTGATACTGATAATGGAGTCTCCTCCTGGTTCAAATTATTTGGTGGGCCACCTATTTTCCACTATAAAGCCATGGAGGTGACCACTGAGGCCTCAGTCACCCAGGCCTGAACATCAGTCAGCAAAACCATGGCAATAATTTCACATTAGCAACTGCCAGCAACCTCCAGCAACCACATGCCAACTAGCAGCAGAACACACACTTTTCCCTTGCGACTGGTAGTTATCAGGGAGGGGACACCAACAGGAGTTTTAGCAAAAAATTTTTACACTGAGCCCTAGCAACCTCCAACAATCACTTGCAATCCGCCAGGGAATACACATTTTTCCTTGCAACCAGTGGTTGCAAGATGGTTGCCAATACGTCTCTAGCTCTGTGTGACTGAAGACTATATGTAAAAAGTGTTAAGAGCTCCACAGACAATTTTTTAACATTTGAGTACAACAAAAGTGTACATGGAGAGAAAATGACTGCATGCAACTAACTATTGAAGTATGTAGGACTTGAGTTAGAATGCAAGAATAAGGTCTTTTCTTTAGGAAGTCAAATATCAATTATAGTGTTTCTGTAGTTTCTGCCTAAACTTCTGCCATTTAAAGATACAAATAAGACAAACAAGGCCTCTGGATCCTTTGGATTTACAAACTTCTCATATTTAAAAACCATTACCAGTAATGCCAGACTTTACTTATGGCTCTCCACTTAACTATCGATTGCCATTTCACTCCTTTTATCTCTGCATGTAACAATACGAAAAGCCTGAGCCGTTGCTACTACTCCAGATGGAGCTACACAAACAACTCCAACTGTACAAGTGAGGGAAAAAAACAACACTGTGCTTCATATTTCTTTCAAGAGCAGAAAAAAACAAGCCTTCAGGCATATCCCTTTCAAGTCCTCAACCCACGAAGCTCCCAGAGAGCTGTTTTCAAACTAAAACATTTTGAACTGGAAAAGTACCGACTTGCAGTCGAATCAATAAAAACAGGAAAACAATCAATGCAGCAAATAAACTCTTCAGCATGTTTTTATGTAAGGACATAATGTAAATGATCTCCATATGTTAATATGGCTATAACCCTGCAGGGAAACAGCTGAGATTAAGCTCGTAGTGAGTGCTTGCACACTCACCCGGGTGTGACATGTCTTCAGCCCTGAACAGATAACGGCACTGCGAGAATCTGCCTGAACCCTGTAGCATGACGAACCCCCAACCCAGCCCTCAGCTGCCTCTGAGTCTGAGCAAAATAAACCGGTATTACCAACAAAGATTAAGGTAAAGGTTCTGTTACTAAGAGGTTTACAATTATACAACAATTATAAGAAAAACATGAATATAACACACAATAAAAAGGATGAGTTTGCGCACGTCTTCCTCTCTAATCATCCTCAATGCAAACATACAGAGCGCATCGAAGGAGCCGTCCAATCCGATGGATCCTGACCACTAAGAAGAACAGACCGATAAAATATGCATGACAGGAGAAAAGGCTCCCTGCCGTAGCGCACAGAAACTTTCTGCCTCCCTCTCTCTGAGCGTAAAACATTGATGGCAGCAGTGCTCGGCGGTGCAGCAGCTGAACCGCTGTATTGAATGCTGAGCTGAACCATTGGAGGGTTAGTAAGTTCACATCTAATTCTGGACTGCACCCACAGGACCACTGGGCTGTAAAAGGAAAGAGCTGGGCAGTTTTGCCTCGAAAAAAGGCTTTTCCTGGTTTAACCAAGGCAGTCATGTATGTGTGTGAGTATTCAGAGTATAAAGTTTGCATGTGTGTGTGTGTGTGTGTGTGTGTGTGTGTGTGTGTGTGTGTGTGTGTGTGTGTGTG
>NW_005187650.1:82517-84329 GCF_000239375.1 Pundamilia nyererei | reverse complement strand
AAAAAAAAAAAAGAAGTTTCACATTTTAAAGAATACATCTTCCCAATACAAACACACCTACACTGCCAAACTTTATAGTAACTGTAGACAAATCTCCACATGGTGAGTTTCTCTTCATAAAATCAATCCAGTTGCACTTCATAACTGCAAGTTCCCTGCAGCTATGAGCTTTTATTTCTAACTGCAGGGAACTTGTGCATAATATAATGAACCCCTGGTCTGCTGCATTGATACTAACTATTGTTGTAACTATTTAAACACGTCACAGTAGTGTAACTTCTTTCCCTTCCGTGTGCCCCACTCCTAATCCCAGCTACTGCTATCTGCTGAACCGAGTATATTTAAGTGCACAGTGTGAAGGGTTTAATGACTAACCGAGTTCTGCTGTCACAGAAAGTTTTCAGGGCTGAGCTGTAACAGCATTTCTTGAGTTATGACAAAGAGTTCCATTATTTGTGGTGATAGCCACAATTTCCTGCTGCTAAGTGGCTCGACAAGGCTCATGCTAGGGAGAGTGCATTATGTTCCGGTGACAAACAGCAACTTTAGATTTTTTTTCACCAGACTCACTCAGACATCGAAGATTTTCAGTTTTTAATAATATGAATGTCAGCAAATTATTTTTCCCACTTTTGCAAAGGAAAACATGACAACCCTGTGTTGCACCACTAAAGGGACAACACATTTACTTATAATTTATTGCTTGTCATGTTGCTCAAAGCTATTGCACAGTGCTAGCTAACTTTAACCTAAACTGCACGTCTACAACATGCTTAACATTTAATATAAAATTGGATATGTTCATGGTTTAAGTGTTTTAAGTGACAACGGACAAGACAAGCTCACACCTGGCAGTATAGGTGGAAGCTTTTGTTATTTTGTTACAGATCTAATAGAAATAACACCAAGGTTTGTCTCAAAACTTTGTGTTTTACTTTTGGTCTCATCTTTCATTTATTCATCATATTCTTGCTTTACGTCTTGTGATTCTACACATGCAGTTGTTACACCACCTTCCCGCCTTCATTCCAATGTCATTTAAATGCAGACTTTATAATCACTGCCCAAATAACTATTTGGAGGTGCTGTCAAGATGGTCGCCAAGTGGAAAGACTTCCTTCAAGAAGGACTTTGCCGATAGTGATCAGGGAAATCTATCCTGTTCCATTGGGGCAATCAAGTTTTCATTTTCCCTTATAGCATCATGGCTTAGGACCATACCACCCTGAACAGGGCAACCTCGTCTGCTCTCAGAAGCTGAGCAGGTCAGGTCTCGTTAGTACTTGGGAATACCCGGTGCTTTAGGTGCTTAGAGCCTGCAGGGGCTCAGGTTGAACAGTGGGTCATCTACCATCGGAATGGCAGTGGATTAATCCCTGATTCCTTCAGTCTGCATTCCGAAGTACCCTTGGGCAAGAAAGTGAAGCCCTGATGTATCCATGTGAGTGTGTGTGTGAAAGTTAGAAAGCGCTTAGGCATAGATAAAAACATTGTATGACTGTCTGTGTGATCGGATAAATGAGACTTGTATTAACAAAGTATTTTGGGTGCTCAAACAAGAAGAAAGGCACTACATAAATACCAGTCCATTAACCATTTACATGGTGAAAGCAACACTCATAGACAATCTAAACATTAGACAATGCAAAACATCAAAGGCATGCAATTTTTTAAATGGCATAATCACATCAGTTTATATATCATCTACACATTTCATCCATCAAATACATCCTTGCTATCTATTCTGCTCCATTAGTTTGCACTCTATCTAATGTTGCTTTAATGAAACATGAAACACCTCTTCTAAGTGAC
>NW_005187650.1:62847-75843 GCF_000239375.1 Pundamilia nyererei | reverse complement strand
CTGTACGCGGGGATTAGGTGGATCATGACGTGGTCAGAATCTTTGTATATTCACACCTTACTCTAATCCATTCCAATCAACTCTGAACTAAGTAGTGATGAGCAAAATGTTCTCCACTTCTTTTGACTCAGTTACTTTCAGCACCCCAAAATATAGTAACACAGCACAACATGTGGATGTTGACATTTCCACTGTCTGTCACAGTCACTATAGAAAACATGGGGATCAAAACAGGTTTCACTTCTTGCTGGAAGGAGAAAGGTGACAAAGAGAATCTTGCCAGCAGTTCATTTCTTCCAATCTGCGAGAAAACTCACACCGTCAAAAGCCAAACTGATGATATGCACACCACAAAGAAAACCATTGTTCTTAATCTGCTTGCTACATTTTATCAGCCCACTTTGATAGCACTCTCTCAACACATACACACATACTTGTAGTGCTGGGAAAACAAACACTCTTCTGATCTACCCTCCTCGGGGCTTTGTGGGCTCTGTGAAACCTCTGTCTATCTAGACAAGAGTCAACCTGGAAACGGAACAAAGACCCAGCTCCTCACTTCACATTGTTATTTAGCAAAAGCTGTAGCTATAATAGACACACAGAACTGGATTACACACACACACACACATGAAAAAACACACACCAGAGGTTTGCCAAAGACTCATTTTCATTTTCCCAAAGCAACATTGATCTGATACTGGAGTCAGACAGAGAGGTATGAGAGTCTGGCTGTAAGCAATAAGAACCACTTTAAACACATCATTAACCATAGCCTGTGAAAGTCCATCTTTGTCAATAAAGATTTAACCTGGCCAATGAATCTAGTCTCTAATTATGCTTAGTTAAATGCCACTTGCAGGGTTCTAAATAAGCTATAGATGAGGACAAAGTTTATGTAAATAAATAAGAGGAGACAAAAAGTAACAATCAAGGGTTTGTGCATCTGAACAGAGTGGGTAGGGGCAACTCAAGCCCTAAGTTTTTACATATAATGTCAGAAAACAGGTCAGGACACCTGTAGTCGCCCTTTCTCAGAAAAGGAAACAGTTCTCAACAGTGGAAACGCTGTGTTTGTAGAAAGTAGAGGAGGCACTAGCAAACTCTGCCACTGACCAAAACAATCACTGCTGGCAAACTGGAAATACTCCAGGAAATACTCACCGACAGGGAATACTCCTTTTTTCCCTAGTGACCAGTGGTTGCCAGGTAATCCCAAATCAGTCTGTAATCCTGTGTAAATGGGGCTAAGGAAGCTTGCAAGCATTGACTGATGAATTAGTACTCCACGTCCAGCAACATCAAGATGGAGGTCATAATGATACCTCCATCTTTTATATACAGTCTATGACTATTACACACGATGCTCAATCTCACGTCACATGTAGAACTTTCAGCATGGTCACCTCCCTAATATGGTGTGTGTACACCAGCGGTCCCCAACCTTTTTTGCGCCACGCACCGGTTTATGCCCGACAATATTTTCACGGACCGGCCTTTAAGGTGTCGTGGATAAATACAACAAAATAAAACTAGTACCGGTACCGAAAAAAGAAGATTTATTCATAACACACCTGAAAAGACCCAGGAAAACCGAGTTAACGATAAAAACGATAACAAAATAACGCTGAAAACTGATAAAAACCCTGAAAACCATACATTTCACACCTGAGCCTCAACTCTCGCGGCCCGGTACCAAACGACTCACGGACTGGTACTGGTTCGAGGCCCGGGGGTTGGGGACCGCTGGTGTACACAGAATTACTGCATCAAATACTGTTTATTTTTAAACCAGGAGAGGCACAGTAAGCGTCTTCCACATATTAGAGCCGGTCTAACGCACAAATGAGGAATTACACTGCTGTAAATAAAGCACACATGAACCGTATCGTCTAATACAACTGCAGAAAAATGCTTCACCTTTTGTACCACATGCCATTAAAATGGTCCAATGCGCAAAGCAAGAAGTGTGAAGGCCAGTACTAAGCAGCGACATCAGCCGTGGTGTGTTATTGGTTTATTAAGCTCAAGTGCCGACTGCTCTCTGTTTACGGGACCACTTCTCCGTTAGAGGGAAACCAGCGGCCTGATAAGTCACATGTAGCTCTGAACCAATGACCTGTGTTAAGGAGGCATAATTGTCTTTTTACCGTAGGCTCTAAATCCATCCTCGCCTTCATCTCACTCGCTTAGTCCCTCCATGCGGACTGTTGTTGCCTAGCTGCAGCTGGCCTCAAGTTGTGTCTTTTTTTTGCTCTTGTTTTTGACTGATTGGCAAGTTCAGCTGTTTATTTGTATTTTTTATATAGAATCCCAGTAACAGGCAGTGCTATTAGAATGCATCTAATAGTCTAATAGAGCATGGAGTAGTGAAGGATGTCTTACAGCACGAAGCAAAAAACTGAAATCAGTTCAATTAAAAATATTTTTTTCATCATCTTTCATAAGTAGGTAATCTCTTATCTCAAAAATTATACATTTATGGATCGGTATGTATGTATGCGATTGTGCCTTGTGTCTTCACGTCTCTACCGACCTGCAGCCATTTGCATGTATCCAGCCAGGGTGCAGATCCTTCTCTCACATCCTCCACTGGGCAGGAAGATGGTGATGATGGCCAACAGGGAGCTGACAGCCAGCAGAGCACAGCCTCCCGAACACAGCACTGCACTGGTCTGAGGAAAAACACAAACACAGGACAATTTCATTTTATCTCCACCGATTCGCCCGCAAGTACTCTGAGCACCACGTCGATAAACCTACATTTTGAGCAGCGGGAGCAAATGTGGAAAGCTCCTGTCATTACCTCACCGTCAAAGATTTGGAATTTGTTACTAAATTCGAAACCAATCCCCAAAGCCAAAAAGTCTTTACTTTGGTATTGTGTAATCTCACAGTTAATCCCCCACTAACAGGTTATTAGCTCTCTCAGCTGGAAAACAGCAATGCAAGGCCAAACAAGAGGGCACTGTCCTTATTCATTACACCTTCACTTAATCACACACATGCTGAGAGCAGGAGAAGCCAAACAGAGGCAGAAGGCCAACAGAGAGAAGACATTCCTCCACAACTTTTATGATAAACCACAACTAAACTTAGAACAAAAAGTAAGGTCTTTGGTCGATTTTTTTATGCTTCTTGCCATTAAATCTTATACTGTTGGAAAGCCTGTTTGTTTTCCTTTGATGGTGCCGCATTTGTAAGGAACACATTGAGTATATGGGTTGAGCTCATGAAAACGTTACCAAATCTTCTTTGCCAATGCCAAACAGCTGCTCTTGTTTGGTGTTTTGGCGTCTTGGATTAGATGATTGAAGTCTGAAGCAACGAGAACTATTGGCGAGTTAAACATGTCTTCTTTTAACAAACAGAGGCCTCAGTAGCATGCAGAAGATCCATGCACAGCCACAACAGCCTGGCACCTCCTCCTCATGCTGGTAGCGAGCTTGGTCACACACTGCTGTGGGATGGCGTCCCATTCTTCAACCAGCAGTTGCTGCAAGTCAGCCAATGTGGTTGCGTTGGTCACCCTGGTAAGAACAGCACGTCCAAGCTGATCCCACAAATGTTCAGTGGGGTTGAGGTCAGCACTGCACACAGGCCATTCCATCCTCTCCACTCCCAAATTCTGGAGGTAGTCTCTGATAAACCCCGCTCTCTGGGGGCGAGTGTGGCCATCTTGGAGGATAGAGTTTGGTTCCAAAGCAGATTTGGCAAGTTTTTTATTGGTGCAACCCACATACTCAACTCTGCTGTTCATACCTTACAAAGATGGGCTCATTATAAGGGAAATAAACTGGCTTTCCAACAGTATAAGATTCATTGCCACAAAGCATTGTTACATCAAAGAAATAACTGAGCTAGACAAAATTCCTTCTTTTGTACTTTTATATAAACATGCATCCTGGGGAATTTGGCTCTTTGTCCTGTGAATGTTTTAACTGTTTTTCACCGGGATCAACTGTGCTCACCTGTCCTCTCCTGCTTCTACTTTTAGAGACTCCTAAAAAGTGGCAGCTAAGTTTAAAAGCCACACAGTGCGTTAGCCCTGAGAGAAAGTGTGTCTGTGTGCGAGTGAGTTCGAACAACCTGTGTGTCTTTGTGGAGTGGTTTGATCTGCATATCCTCTCAAACTGACTCTCGAGGAAGCCCCCACACACCCTCATCAGCACACTTTAAAAGGTGTCCGTCGTCGACAAGCACGGCGCACAGACAGCAGGCTCAAAACAGCGCCACATCAGCAATTAGCATGCGGGCGGGGGCGATCAGAGGGAAATGTCTAACATTCACAGGGGAATTACAGCCCTAAAACACGTGTCATTATGCATGTTCCTGATGTGACTGACGTGAATGGAGGGAGGATGAAAGCGGAGTGATTTCCATGCCCGACAGAAGATTTAATTAGCTTGTTCTGGGTGTTTGGCAGAAAGGGGAGCAGGGAAATACTGAAGTGCTGTAATGTTGGTGGCAATGATGATCATTATTCTTTTGACCTTTATTTGTCCAGGTCTGCAGAGAATATGCGGTCTGCTTCACAAATGGACAGCATACATAAACAGTGCATTTGCACACATTTACATCTGGCTTAGGTTCTTAAGAAGTGTAGGCTAAGTGCCTTGCTCAAGGGCACCTTGAATACAGCTATAAAGCAATAAAAAGGAACTCCCTGAGCAGATAAGTGATTTTATTGCAAATCATTCGGAGGAACATTAAAGGTTTCATTAAATTTAATTTAAAGTCTAATTCCATCATTGTTAAGCCCAGCGACAATATCTCAGTCCTCCAGCAGAGCAGCATCTGGCCACTTAGGTCTTCCTTTGTCATGCACAGCTGCCCAGAGAGCTCCACACAGCACAAACAAGCGTGCAAGCAAATGGAGAAAACCTCCTCACCGGTTTGAGCATTTAAATAAAACACTACAGATACAGAAAAAACAAGCAAACGACTAAATACATAAAGATGGCAAGCCGCTCTGACTGTAATGAGTTCCAAAGCTGTTTACAGAGGGCACGAAAAAGTGATGAATGACATGATGTGGCTGGGACACCATTTTTTATCCCATAGGCTTGTCTATTCTGAAGATACTGATGTTGGTTATTCATGCTCCTTGGGTATGAATAATTCTTTTTAATGTAATAAACACAATTTTTATTTAAACAGAGTATTAAGGGAGCCTAATCTTACATATTTTAAATACATGGAAAGAAAACTTGTTATTGACTTTAAAGAAGTAGAGTAATATATTCTAGCTGCACAATGCTGGGCTGTGAGCACTGATCCCACTAAAGGACATCAGGCCTTCTTTCCACCTTTGTGTCTCCTACAGTTTGGTCAGTAGTCTGCTGAAGGTCATTCTGTAGGCCTCTGGCAGTGCTCCTATTTCTCCTCACACAAAGCAGCAGGTCCTTCTGCTGGGTTTATGCCCTTCTCCAGGCCTGCCCAGCTCTTCTGACAAATGGCAGTCTCCTGGTATTTCCCTCACACTCTTTAGACTGTGCTGGAAAACACAGTAAACCGTCTTCTGACATCTTGTATGGAAGTGCCATCCTAGAGGAGCTGTGGGCTGCCCGTGCAACCTGAATAGGCTGCACGTACTGTCTCATGCCAACGTGTCAACTCAAGTCTAGTTTTTACACACTGAGTTTGGATTTTTAACTGCCTATATAGACAGTGCAGGAGGGAAGCAAGCTGAACCTCTGGGGCTGACTGAGTGAAACTTTAAAAAGTTTTCATAGTTTGTAACCTTCACCATCACGGTTTCTGCACAAAATCAAACATAAATAAACAAATAGACATCATGCATATTCAATCAGACTTTCAATTTGCAAGAGTTTGCTACGGTAATAAATTTAGCATTAATGTAATTTTCTTCTATAATTCCATTCGGTTAGACTACGAGCAGTATGGCCGCCTGTTGGCGACGACTTGAAGAGCTACAGCTTTAAGGAGCTTCTGCAGAGACTACATTTATCCCCTTATGGATTTACTCTTTGATAACTAGGACTGATCAATTCCACCACCCCCTCCGCATGTAAGCAGTCATGTGATCGATAGTTAAGATACAAATACCTAATATACTGTAGATGCTTCTTATATGCCATTAAGACCACAGCTGCTTTTCCTTTTTTCTTAGTTTCTTTATGCCTGCATGTCAGTGAAATAAGAATAGATAAGATGCACTTAAAAATCCAGATAAGGCATTAACTTCGGTGTCCTTTCTTCATCTTCCCCTCTAACCAGAATGATATTCATGTATGCAGGGGAATGTCTCGTTTCTCTCCACTGCTTGATCTCGGCGTGCCCCGTGGGCTCAGAGTGTGCAGCGTACCTCCCACCCTGCTGTTCTCAATTCACTGTGACACTTAGAGGTACATCATGTCTCATATAGGAAAGTACAGACAAAGAGAAGGAGGACAGCCATCAGGTACGCTTTACCTAAACTATAATAGACGAGTTATGAACTCGGAATCATATGAATTAAGTTCGACAACGATAATTATCACAACAAAGAAGTCTAAATGTGTTAACACTGTAAGCTGCAAATCAAGCTTATTTGTGTATTTTCCCCATTTTTCACCAGCTTATTTATCTGCAAGCAGTAATAGATTTATACACATGACATTCTCTGTGTGCCATTTAAACACAGCCCCAGAGACTAATAAAGGCTATCAGAGCACTACAGGGCTATTTTTACAGGAAAACAACCAACATTTCAATTAACGGTGTCCCAATTCATCAAATTCCAACACTGTGTTCATGTGTGAGTGTGCTCTAATGGAAAAAAAACTATTTTACTTAGAGACAATGCAAAAATATTTAGGAGGCCTGTACTTGAGTCGTTCGGAGCGCAAGTTAATTTAGTAGAAAATGAGCTGCTAAGAGTGCTGGTCTTTTCACTGATTCCTCCTAAATAGATTGTAATTATGTGTGAATAACTGGTCGAGCCACCGCAACAGCTGGAGAGACACGCGGAGGGTTGAAAGAGTGGAAAATTGTGACGAGGGGAAAAATATATATATATATTTTGAGCTGAATACAAAATGAGACAAGCAGACATGTCTTAATCTCTTTGTCTTCCACTCTGCTGCACTCTGAAAACTTGTTTTGGAAACTAATCCTCTCAGGATGTTGTGACTCAAGGTGTGCTCAAGCACTCAAGGCGCAACGTCAACGTCACAATCGCAATTAATACAGAGAATAATCCACGAGTGCACCATTTAATCCCACAATGGTCCTAACTGGCCTGCAGCAGCCTCTAATATAACCACTCAAGTGTTACAATGTTGATAAAAACTAAAGGCTACAAGCAATGATACAAATGTTAGCCTACCTGGCACTGTCATAAAGAAGCTTTATTGGTTTCCCACAATAAATGATCCACATCCTCAACCTGCTGGAGACCAATAACCTGCTCCGATACAAAAAAACCACACAAAAAAGCGCATCCAGCTGCTTTGAGTAATAAAGGGACATCATGAAGGGGACTCTTTGATTTCAAATTACATTATGGAAGTCTGGGATTACACTGTACGGGCCAATGAAATTTCATTGTCTCTTCAATGGGGAGTTACAAGATGGAGATTGCAAGACATGTCTCATTAAACGCACTTTGCCTTTCCGAGTCTGGACGGAAGGGCAAAATGTTTCAGCGTGGGGCTGTGGAAAATGGAGGGTTTCTGCTCTCCAGAAGCGGCGGGCGGAGGAGACAGTTAATGCTCAGCGCCGGCCCTTGACAGAAATAACTCCTCCACTTTACAATCGAATGCCTCGTCTTTATGGAGGACAAGAGGTGAAGAGAGAGCACTGCAGATCCAGCAATAAGCAGACGTGACGAGTTTACCATATTGCTGGAGCGCTCTATTGTGTGCGTGTGTGCGTGCTTTAGTGTATACTGTCGTGAACCTGTGCAGGTGTATCATCTGCACTCAACTGCTGCCTCATCCTCTGTGTGCTTGCCTCAGCCCTTCCATCAGTAATCAGCATTCAGCAAAGCCGAGCAGTCGCACTAAAGCATCAGCCTTGACGTGTTCTGCCTTGAGAAGCCCATTTGCGCTGTAACGCAGCTTCCTGGGACGCTTCCTAACCACCAGAGGTCTTTCTGCTTCAGCCATCACACACGCCTATACAGGAATCAGCTGAGATTTCTCCTGTCCGCTCCTCTTTCCATAAACTGCTTCCTTTCACCTGTGCTGCCCTCTGCGCTTGTCGTGCAACTTCATCATCTTCCAGTGGAACCACGATTACGCTGCCATTCTGAGCACTAATAGAAAAAAGCCCCCCCACAACGGCCTCTAAAGCAATGTGCTGAATTATGCATCCGTCCCCTCATTGATCTTCACTGAGAAGTGACTCAGAGAGGGAGCGTTATTTGGATAAGTATGCGCGTGTGTGTGTGTGTGGTGGTCCGGAGAATGGCCGACGAAGGTGTGTGTGCAGAGCGAATGCGAGGCGGAGAGGAGACGAGGGAGAGAGAGAGAGGAGCGGAGATTAATCACCTGACAAGTGGATGGAGTGTCCATTTGTGCCTCAGGGACAGGCTGCAGATAGGATGTGACATTCAGGAGCACTTAGGAGGACATGGGAGTGCATGCTTTTCCCTCTTGAACCCTCTCACACAGACACACAGACACTCACTGGGACGCAAACAGAGAGTCATGGAGAGTACAACATACACGTTCAGAGGGGAATTCCTATTGTAAGGCCATGAGGTGGAAACACAGAGTCATGAAATGCACAAGATATTATCAGCCATAGAAAACCACTTGTTTAAAGAGGGACGAGCGGCAGAATATGAGATACATGTTTGTGGGCAGTGAAGTACAGTGGAGATGAATTTTACTGAGATAAAGAATGAATGTAAAAGCTGGTAACACAGAGCCAGGTTTGTTTACAGGAATGTGAGCATTTGCATTTGCATGGCACAAATGGGCAAACGGAAGATTTCACATGACAATGGCGTCCTCTGAGCATCACTGATGTGTGTACAAAAACACAGGGACCCAAGTGTTCCTTCTTATGTTGTGTCATATATATGTATGTAACTTTGATTTTGATTTTAGGCATCTAAAATTCTAATTTCCTTTAGTTTTAGTCTAGTTTTAGACCACTTAAGATCATAAGATTATCATAGACTAAATCTAAAGTTAATTTAGCCGTAAACAATTGTAAAAGCGTAAAAGTCAGTCTCTTCCTTCCAATTCTTGACATTTTGTTGTGTTTTCATGAGAAACACAGGAGCTCCACCCACCCCACCCTGTTTCTCCACTGCACAAGTACATTACTTCTGATTGGATCATTTCCAAACTCATCCCGCCTTTCCACACAACATAATTAGTTCTGATTGGATCTTGTCTTTCTAGAATATTTCCACTTAATTTTTATTCATTATTCATGAAAGTATCAATACTTTCCATTATAGCATTTTCTTACTACACTATCTAACACCATTAACGCTGTGGTTAAGGTTAGGGATAAGGTCATGGTTAGGATTAAGGATAGGTTTAGGGCTGGAATACAAGGCTGGAACGTGTTTTACCGCCGGGGTCAATCTATTGGATTCCATCCACAACCCGGCGCATCACTCTGGAATGCGGAAGGTTACCTTTCGCGTTCTTGAGGGACGCCTTGGGACGTGACAAATCGTTGGTATGTTACGCATCGGGAATGAGAACGGGCTCCGTCTCGTTTTGATGAAAACAATGTTGAAAATGACTGCTCAACGAAATTAACACTTTGCACAAGCAATACCTTTGCTATACCAAAGCTCAGGTTTGGGCATCCTCGAAACACTCACTTTCAAATGATCTCTTCCTAATTTTGGCTCTGTATCATGTCAAACCTTGCGTTTGCCAAAGCCAAGAAGAAAGCTGGATTCAAAGGAGGATGGCCTCAAAGTGAGAGGAGCCAAAACATCTTGTTTCAGACAGGCTAAGGCTCAGAACGATCACTTTGAATTGTGGATCCTGTTTTTTTTAGTAGTGAATAATGAATAATGACAGAACTGGAAATGAGCCCATGACCTTTTACAGTGACACTAAAGGGGAAAAGTTGGGGGCAACTTTGTTTAGATTACAAGAAATTTAATGGACAGCTGATTCAGTCTGGACCAAAAGGATCTTTTCTGGTGCAATATCATATTTAAAGTATAAACCGCTGAAAGATTATTGGCTGACTAATCCGTGGAAGAAAGCGCTGCAGAGTTGCAAAAAACATGCGACAGATAGAATATTTTTTCACACAGTTGGTTTAAAAGAGTTTTTGAGGATCAAAAACTGCAGTGGGCCTTAAGCTGTTTTCTGAATGTTGAGTCTCTGGGCTTTTAAACTCCCTGAGAAATCAATGGCCACCACTGTGACTCAAATGTAATGCTAATAAGCAAGAGGCACAAACTGGGGACACCAGCTTGGTTTAAAACCATGCACTATTACTCAGACTTGGGGAATCTTGGGAAACAGTGCAGTAAAGGACAAACAATGATGAAATCTTCAGTCCTAGCAGTAGCAGAAAAAGGTCTTAAATTGTTTTGGTTTTTTGTGTGTTTATTGTCCGTACAGAAGTCAGCCTCGCGTAATTCATTCTTCAGGAACACAAGAGAATACATTCTCAAAGAGATGTGTTTTTCAGCACAGAAAAGGACGTTTTGGTGTCTAAACTTGATAGATTTTCTCTACTTTGACATTCGTTTCTACCGTTCTGTCTCCCAGCAGTGGTTCACGGGAAAGAAACCTCACACATCCTTTCATTCCTTCACAGGGTTACAAAGACCGACAAGCAGCAGCGTATCTTTTCTAATGTCTGTGTGGTCTCGGTAGTTTAAATGGAAAATCCCTCCACTGTTTCCACTTTATGCCCTCCGCCTGTCCCTCAAATTTATCACTGCAGTGTTTGTCCAACACACAGACACATTTCAGAGGGTTTTTTTAATGCACGTTGGTATTGTCAAGGCGATCCACCCCATCTCGTACAATAAACTTTTGCTATTTTGTAAAAAGAAAAAAAAAACTACTCAAAATATTTGAAGCCATATTTAAAGGATTTAACCTTAATAATCCTCTCCTATGTTTTTGTTACCAGGTTCTTTCCAAACCACGACTTCGCCCCGTTACTCGAGCTCACGTTTTCTAAATTCTTCTTAGCTCAGAAATCTTTATGAACCTTTAAGATAACACACCCTGCTGCAACTTCACGAAACTTTGCATTAGACTTTCTTACGTTTCATGATAGCGGAGCGCGTAAGGTCAAGTGCCAGCTCTGATGTGATTATGTAGTGGGAGATGTGAAGAATTTTTATCAAAGTAATGACATTAAAATTAATAATTGAAAAATGTAAGTTAAATAATTCAGTCTGTGCTCCAGGGGGCAGATTTCTGAGTTTCAGCACATTTTTGTGTTGTCTGAAGAAGCCAAATTTTCTGCATTAATCTCACTTTAGAAGCTGACTCACTGAGGCTGTTTTGCTTGTATGTTGTTTTTTTCTTCACAATGCTTATTCCGTCTGTCACACAGAGACTACACAGCCTGCAAAATGTTTAAATATGTTTGCTGAGACACTACTTTTCTATCTGGGTGTTTAGCTTGTTTGCAGCTATAACTCATTAGATAAATGCTGTCATTTTTGCCCACCCAGGGGCATAAAAAGTCCCTCATCTTCATCACGTGTAGTTTTTGCAAGAACCCACACGAGACGCTCCCTGCTGCAATGCAATGCTTTAATGTGGTGTCGATTCTTCGGTGTCATGTTAAATGAAAACACCGTGGGAATCTCTTAGACACTGTTGCTTTCACACACCTACTATACAAAACGCACACACACAGCTGAATGACCTGAGATGTGCTCATGCAGGAAACACTCCTGATGAGACAAGAAAACACACATAACGTTTTACTGCTAACTTTGTGGGGCATGCAGTGTATGTGGCATGGAGGGATGTTTGATTTGGACCACAGCTCAGGGTAGGAAGCTGGATCCAAGCATAGACTGCGCATTAAAGTTGGACAACACCCGCTGGTTTGTGGGCTCCTGTTCGTAGCTTCACTTTAGCATTTTTTGGAAATAACCATATTTGGTTAAGCTTCTGGTTCACAGTAGGAAGCCTGGTTAGAAAGCTGCATTTGTAGATTCTACTTGTTCTGTATCACACAGACTGAAATACCTGCAAAACTGCAGTAACAATTAATAATATGCACACCTACACCTACCTGCACACCTATACAGAAGCAAGTAGCTAGAGGCAATACAATCCACCTGGTGCATTAACTCTATAATATCTGACAGCACATATCCTTTTTACTGTGACTGGAAAAATGCAGTTTGCAGCACTGACCCACTTGTAATTTTTCACCCGGCCTCCTCAGAATTACCCACTGAATCATAAAAAACAGGTGCACGATAGTTTTATGACAGCACTGGAGTACTGGTTACTCAACTTTCCGGACTCAGCACATTTTTTAAGGGGTAAATCTGGTCAAGCTCACGGCGCTCCAGTGTAGTTGGCCTGGTTCCAGTTTGCCCGAAGCTGCAGGCAGCTGCGTCCCTGCCAGGCCACTAACTACCTCCTGCTGTACCACCTGGAGACCAAAGAGACTTCACTTGTGGGCTCCAGGGCTGATGAATAAATCCACATTATTGCTGATCAACGAGCCAAAGATGCACTTCGACCTGTCACCATAAACAAATCGCTAACTTCACAGCCAACGCAATCTCACTGTGAGCCTGAAGCAAGCAAATTATGGTATTAATCAACTATAAGCAGATTATGTGACTCTTCAGTAAATTTCTGAATGATTTGAAAGCAACGACAACGCTTTCTGAGAATTCCACAGTCTACCGGTTATTTCTGTCACTAAAATTTTCATTTGTGATTTCAACATTTCGTCTTTGCGACACTTCATTTTCCCTTATTTGTTTCTTGGCTTCTACTTAAAAAAAATATGCAGCCAACAAAAGCAATTCCATGGCAGGAAGGACAACATCATTGATGTTCAAAGGGGGGGGGG
>NW_005187650.1:42153-62827 GCF_000239375.1 Pundamilia nyererei | reverse complement strand
ATGGCAGCCTAAACATTTCCACACCAACAAAAGAGAAAATAGGACCACAGATTACTCCAGAGAGAAATTACTGAACCTTTTTGCACAGTAAAAGCCATTATGTTCTATCATGTTTTCCATTTTTTGAGACTTTTAGAAGGAAAAAAAGGTTTATTTCAGTCTATGAATAGAAGTCTATGTGAATATAAACTGCCTATGGTACCTGCCAGCTTGCCAAAAAAAAATCTTCAGCAGGGCTCTGGTCCCAGAACTGCAGGAGAAAGACATAAACCACCAGCTCTAGTTTCACTTCAGGAAGAGGAAATAGATGCATGCTGGTATGATCCCAAAGGAGAATCATCTTTATGAAACCCTCAGGTGGAGCAGCACAGGCAGACAGTGACTCATGTGGAAGAGACTCTTTTGGGGTAGGGGTGGGGGGTTATAGGACACAGAGAGAAGCTGCTATTTCAGGCAGTGCTCAGAGAAAAATACCCATCGCTCAACACTACATGAAATGGTGCAGACCTGCATGTCCTGCTGATTTGGAAAAAAAGAAGCACTGAAAAATCAAAAGTGGGCTTTAAGAGAAAAGTTGTTGATGATGATGATGATGATGATGATGATGATGATGATGATGATGATGATGATGATGATGATGATGATAAGGACTCATATGCTTGGTTCTCTTTATGATAATAAAGTTAATCAGGAACTTTATGACAAGTGATCAAGCATCAGTCTGGCAGCGCTGAGCATCACCTGCCTACACACGAGCAAACACATGCCAGTCATTATGTGGCTGATTCCCACTGTGTTCCTACAGCGCAGAGATCAGAGCCGCAGCTCTTCCCTGGCCAAAGCAGAGTGTTTGCAGAGATTCATCACTGTGCCTCCGCCTGCTGCCATGTGCCTCCAAAACCTCACATCAGAAACATCATCTACTCCACATGGCAATGCATCCAAACAACAAGCAGCATCAGCAAAGTCCTTTTTCTCCCCGATTCTATCCTTTTTACTTTGTGTCTGACTCAGTTAAAAATTTGGATGAGGCTCTATAGAAGAGATAGAAATGCGGGGTGAGGGGATGGATCGGTTATTTCAGGTGGTATATGGCTCCATTGCAGTAGAAACTCCTTAATACCACCTCTTCTCTGTTCTCTCCATTGCTCTCTAATTCATAATAGATCACACAATCAGGCCAGATCAGGCAGGAGCATCAAATAGCTGGTTTGAAACTCTATGGGATCCCTCAAAGCCCGGTTTAATGATGACATCCTCAGAACCAGGCCAGAGGTTTTTATCCGGCTCAGATAATAGGCTACTGCTGCTGCTGGTGTGGGGGCGAAGAGTAGTGAAAAGGAAGCAACCCCAGGCAAAGTTTCTCATTTCTCTTGTCTCTCAGTGGATGTTGTAATTGAATTATCGTACATCTGATACTTTGGTGTCAAACCAAAGATACTTTGGTGTCAAACCTTCCACTCGTCCTCCTGAATCGCTGCAAAAGATCCCAGCAGTGGCATTTGTCTTGTTTTGTCTCTTGGCTTTGAAGACAGCTGCTAATAAGAAATAGATGAAAAGCAGACTGTTTAAAATCTGAAATGAAGCACTGAATGCATTTAGGGGGAAAAAGAGAGACCATAACTTAATCATTGCTCATTAGAACAAACCTAGGCTTGGCATCCTAACAAACATCAGAGCTTAAACGGCGCACAAAGAGGCCCGATCCAAAAATTACAGTTGATCTTTTTACACCCCCCAAAAAAAAAAAAAAATCACAGCACTGCAGGAGAGACAATGGGATGATGGGAGAGTGTGAGATGAGAGGATGGGGGAGTGCGAAAGAAATGGAGCGGGAGGGAGGAGCACTTTTAAAGAACCTTAAAAGAAAATACTGTAGTCCCTCACACTGCCATAATAACACCACAACCCACATACAGTAAGGCTCCATCTGTGTATGCTTTACCCATCTAGTAGCTCTTTACCAGCCCACCTACTCAAACTAGTAAAATTAATTACCCGAAAAGCACATTTCTCTTGAAGTATTACTGGTGCTCTTAGTTCATTTAGAGGCTAACGCACGGTCAGCTAAATCACGACTGCCATAGATTATAAATAACAGACTGATTTTAATATGCAAGCTATTTATTTTTATTTAAGAACTGATGACAAAATATTGAATACAGATGATAAAATATGAATTACAAAAGAAGTTAATTGAGTTGTAATAAAACCAGAACAAGGCCTTTGCAGAGATGTTTTAATCTCTTTGGTATTCTCTGAGATTAAAACGATACATTTAAAATATGAAAACTCCCATTCGTTATCTTCCACTTATCGTTATCAGGGTCCGACATACTGGACAGGTTGCCAGTATGTCACAGGGCTAGCACAGAGAGACAGACAACCATTTACACCTATGGGCAACTCAGAATTACCAAATAACCTAAACTGTCATAATGCTGCTATTGTTACACGAAAGCAATTGCCGTATCCAAAGCAGGATGTTGTTCTCCTCTGAATAGGCTCAGCTCAAATGTGATTATATGATGAACCTTACCTAAAATCACAACTATTTTCTTTTTGTGTAATCTGATTACAAAGTAGCCTCGAATTTCCCAAAATGCACAATTATCTCTGGTGGTGAGTTTGATCCAACCTTGCAAAATGAAGGTTTTTAATATTTATTTGATCCTGTCTTATATTTATAGTATTCGTTCCTTTAGCTCTTTTAAACCATCTCAATGACAATATACACGCAGTTTTACAAGATAACATCACAATATTTATGTCAGTTTTAAAAATGATGGAATAATTAATAAATGAAAAGAAAAGTATGACATTTGTGGGGTTTTGTCACTGAATCAGTCATTGTAATTGATTTAATCGCACCCGTGCTAATTAATACAATCCGTCATCTAAAGTTTTGTCAATCAAATCCGCTTGCTTTTCATTGCTTTTCTTACAGTGACTAATAATAACTGTCACACCTGTGTCATGCGACGTCAAATAATCAGCACTATGCCCGCAATACAAACGCTAATGAAGATTTTTTTTCCCTCTCTGATTGCGTTTCTTTTGCTACAAACTGAAAGCTCGTTTCTCTTCAAAGAAATTTGAATCACATCAGCAGATTAAGTGGGTCATTTCAGCCTGGATTAGTTAAACTGCACTTGATCAACAGGGTTGTTTGCCAGAAAAAACATAAGAGATTGTTGCATTATGGAAATGTTGGGTTAATGAACTGATGTTAAGTGTTTTAAAATTAATTAGCCATAAAAATTGAAAATGATTTGATGAGCTGCAATCGAGTTTGAACTGGATGACTCAGCCCACATAACCTGTGAGCTGACATATTTGTCTTAAATTACAATTACAAACCTTCCTCAGTTTGCATGTGGCTACTTTCTAACATACTGGACTTCCCATACTGAAGCACATCTAAGCTGTTATTGAGAACTTAAAGAGAGCGTGTGGGCTGGAGCGGAGGCCGTCCTTCAGTGAACCGCTCGCACTCATACCCTCAAAAACTCACACAGGCCCAGCTTGTTCTTGCATTTATGCATGATCTGCACTACCCCTGGTCCCAAGTGCACATTTCATAATTCATGCATACAGTACTGTAGCAACTGGAAATGCTACCATATCTGCATCCACCACTCTGCTTCATTTCATCAGCATGTTAGACCGGCCCAGGTTACATTGACATTACACCACATTTCCTGACCCAAAAAAACATCCACCTAAAGGGCAACAACACCCTAATGCAAAGTTTCTCCTATAGTTACGGGGATTTTGTACCACATGTGCATGGAAATGTTGTTAATTCACAAAATAAGTGCAAATGCAAAACTGCCACAAATCCTTCAAGACAGGTGCACCGAACAGTTTTGATTTTACTCCAGTGTGTGACACACTTAATTTGCATACATTGCAATCAGCATATTGCCACACAACCATTACTCTGTATAAGAAAATCCTTTATTTAGAGCTTGATGATGGAGAAACACGTGAAGTTATTCTAAGTGAGAATTGTGCTTTGATTGGTCAGTAGGTCTAGAAATGCATTTTACGCTACAAGCCACACTTTACCTTTTCAGAAATGTTCATACAAAACTTGCAGGAGGCACGTAAGAGTTTGGTCTACTTTTTTCACATCACTTCTTTGGTGTCGCTGATTTAGACACAGGGAGAACACAGAAACCCGACACTGAAAGGCTCAGACATCAGAAGATTTGAACTCAGTATTTACTTGCTGTGAATTCACAACCATGGCACTTAAGAGAACAAGAGAACCATGGCACCTACACATAAATAGTAAAAGATTTTCCCTCACGCTTGTAGATAACAACAAAACATGCAATGTGCTTTACTCATAACTGAGACATTTAAGTGACTGAGTTATATGTCTCATAGTGTGCTGTAATGCGTTTTATCATTGAGCTTTGAGCCTCACTTTGGTAGAAGCGAGCAGCAGCGAGTGGGCTGAGATGCACCAGTTCTTCTTGATGATTACTGGTTATCCAGATGCATTTTGATAAAATCCATACTGGCTTCTCTCCACTAACACTCAACCCTTCTCATTTCACAAAAACCCTGTGGTAGTACACATGCCCATCACACGTAACCATCTATTTACTCTCGGTCTCATTGATGGTAGTTTTGTACAGTGGAAACACCATGGTATTAACACTTTTAAAGATCTTTATCAAGATGGCACTTTCTTAAGTTTGTCAGACCTCTGTTTAGAAACAAATCTTCCAGCTACTGATCTATTTCATTATTTTCAGGCAAGGCATTGCACTTCTGCTCTCTTCCCCTCCTACCCTCTTCTTCCAAATGTCCCTTAAACCCAATAAGAAATCAATTATATCTTTAATATATAAACAACTTATGGATTCAGATGTCCATTCAGTGGTTAAAATTAGATGGCTTGGGAGCGGGAGTTAGGAGTAATCTTTTTGGATCAACAATGGGAGAAAGCAGTATCCAGTGTCCGTTATAGTACGTCCTCATCCAGTTCAAGGTATTATACAGAGTTTACTATTCGAGGTCTCGTCTGTCTGAGATTTACACACATGAGGTGGATCAGTGTGAGCGATGTCATGCCACCCCATGTGACCTGAGTCACATGGGGTGGCATGTGACTCAGTGCCCAAGACTCCAAGGCTTCTGGAGTCATATTCAGTTATTCTTTCCAAGGCTCTTGGGACCCAGGTCTGCATGGACCCTTTTTTAGCTATTTTCGGACTTCCAGTTAATACTGTCCTAAGTAACGCTACACACTTCAAAATATTAGCCTTTACATCACTTTTGGCCAGATGTTGTATCTTACTCCTATGGAAATCTTCAAAGCCACGTTCAGTTTATTGTTGGTTTCGCGATGTGATGTAATTTCTTAAATTGCAAAGGATAGGCCTAGCAGTAAAGGCCAAATATGGAGAGCTTTATCATATCTGGGGCTCCTTTGTAAACTATTGCAAGTGATTAAACATTTTACCAGCTGATTAATATTTTGGTTTTGGGGTTTTTTGTTTCTTGTTTTTTCATTTTATTTAAGCGTGTGTGTGGGTTTCTGTGTGTACTATTGTATCTGTTCGTGTAAGAAAAAATAACAAATATGTGAGGGAAACAGACTGTATAGTAATTGTACACGACTAATGTATATTTCTCTCAATAATTTTTTTTTTTTTTTTAATCCATACTGACTTGCAGATGGCTGGCATCAGCAGTTGTGGAAAAGCTGGTGAACCTACTTTACACCTCAGACTTTATTTAAAAAAGAACGCAAAAACTAATTTTCACAATTCATGACCTTTCCTTTAACCCAGGGGTTGGCAACCTTTCTGATGGTGAGTGCCATTTAAAATTTCCTCAGAAGTCAGTGTGCCATATGATTGCATTAGCAATAAATTTAATAACACTCTATATGAACAGTTACACAATATATAGAACCACTTTGTAGAATTATATTTGTTCGCAGATGTTGGCAGCTATCAGCGAATAGTTATCAGCTATTTTGAAACAAAAGAAAGACACTTTTTATCCATAACAAGAACTCATAACAGTAAATGAACTGTACAACAGAAAATACAAATGCTATTTATGGTCTCCTCACAAGAATGATAAGAAAAATAAACTAAGCCAATATGACATGTTTGTTAATACAGAGACACACATGTTAATATGATCTGTGGTCTCCCACTCAGAGATACAGGTATCCGAGTGTCCAGCATTCAGACGGCTACCTGAGGACACTCTTCATGTGAGAGAAAATCTGCTCACACAGATATGTAGAGCCAAATACTGTCAATAAGGCCTCTGCAATGTTCTGAAGACAGTTAAACTTGTCAGGTAGTGATGTTTAGCAGGTGAAAATGTAAGCTCCATGAACACGCACAGCTGTGGATTCCAGCTGCTTCGATGTTGCATTAACTGGCATTAACTCAGCCAGTTAATGTGAGACAAGTCTAGCTGCTCATTAAAGATTTCTGGTTTGATCAGAAAATAAAACATTGGTCCATACTACGGATTCTAGTCTACGGATGTATCCGTGTATCTCCGTGGTGCTGATGCTGTGCTGAGCGGACAGCTCCTGAAGCTTTTGAAGTGTCGGAATGTGGAAAGCTAACAACGTCCCTCTCACCAGTGGGCTAAGTTATTTTTAGCCAATTACAAGTTGAATCTGGTACTTGGGGTTGTTAGCTAAGATACCGTCATTGAGAAGAGGCACAACTAATGTGTCTATGTGAGCTAATTTGCGATGTGCACCGCTGGCCCGGCCATTTATTTTTTGATGCACCTTCTCAGATTAATTCACTGCATGTCGTGCCCAGGGGTGGACTGGGACAAAAAAACAGCCCGGGCATTTTCACTACAGACCGGCCCACCAGGTATTAAAGCCATAAAGCCGTTGAATTAAAACAAACGCTGTTGTGACAGTGATGTACACTGTCTTGTTGGTATATGTATGATTTCTATACATTTTACATCAGATGGAAACTTTGGTTGTAAGCTTCAGATAATTATTTAATAACAGCCGGACATTTTAAATGAGAATAAGAAAGTATTTCTTTGTGCCCCCCTTTCCCTGTTAATGCCCCACCTGGCCCCCCTGGCAAAACTTTGCTAGACCCGCCCCTGCACAGTTACCAGCTGTCAGCTACATAGAAAAGGATCCTGGTGTTATTTGTCTCTCAGAAACAGTTCATAACTTCCCTTCAACTCATTCATGTCACATAAAAGGAAAACCTGTTTCTCCATCACCTGTTCAGCTCTGATGATTCAGTAAGGACATCTCCTGGTTTCATCTGCATGTTTCCCTCTCACCACATATACAAACCGACATCATGACCAGCAGCTTTTACAGCTGTGGCTCCAGCAAACATCAGCTGATACTAGAAATTAATATTAAATCAATTCTAACAACAGCTGATCAAGCTTAAACCTGCTGCTGTTGTTTAGCGCGACATCTGGCGGTTTCCTCTTTCTGGCGCAAAGTGGGCGATAAACAAACAAGAGAGAAAAGCTGATCAGCTGATCATTGATCAGTTTCATGATTGAAGTAGCAACAGGAGAAGGAGGGGGAGAGGATGAGAAGAAGAGGCAGCTGCTTTGTGTCTTTTTCATTCTAGCTAAAGTCCGGGACAAACTGCGTCCCCTCTCAGCTCAACACGAAACCCGTAATAATTTCTCTGAATGCGGGACGATTCCGTCTTTTTACGGGATGGTTGGCAACTCTACGAACTAACCTTATGAATTAAATAAAGTTCAACATCAGTAACATCATAGCACCCACCCAGCTGTATAGAACCTCCGTCATGCTAGCTAGTACGCAGTACGAGTTATTGTAACTGACTGTAAAAAGTCAGCACAACGAAAATAAACTCCACCTAAAGTTGGTTTATATCTGACCCAGATAGACTGCAGGTCATAACTTCTTACCTGAAATTCAGTTCACCTGACACTCGGACCGGCGGCCGCCTCGGGTCTCTCCTCGTCCTGCCTCCGATCTCCCTCATCCACGTGCTGGCCTCCACCTCTTGTTAATTTTACCGAATCTGTGGAAGCTCCGTGATGCCACCACCAAACAACTGAGTTATTTTTACACACCGGCCAGCATCTGGCCAATCTAACACCTTTCATTGTTTATACCATTACAAAAAAATAATAATAATAATCGGGCCACCGAGCAAATGCCTGGTATGCCCGATGGCCAGTCCAGTTATGGCCGTGCCATCAGTTAACCCTTCACCCGTGCCTAGGGTTGCCGACCCCTGCTTTAACCTAATTAACACCTTTCGGTTCGAAAGTCGAACCAGCTCTAACGTTTTAGCTCAGGATGGCGCACTGCTTTTAAATAAGTCAGGAAGTTTCTTTTTCTCACAAATCAGGAAGAAAGTAGATTTCCGCAGGGCTAATAATTAAAATCGGTTGCCAGATCTGGATCGCAGTTGCATCAGTCTAATAAATTATCATCCGCTTGGCAGAAAGAGCATCTGGTGCATGTTAAGAAGCACAGAGGCTGGTCTACAGAAGCTCGGGGGAAGAATGATGTAACTGGACAACAACATGTTACCGAGCTCCTTCATCTTGCACGATGACAGTTTATCGTTACGCAGCAGGTCACTAATTAATCTCACTTCTGATAATGTGCTGTGGCTTGCTGGGCAAATGCTAATAAATGATAAGTGAGCCGAGCTTTGTTCAGGCATTTATTACAGTGACTGGTATGGATGAATTCAAAGATACCCAGAGGTGTTATGTCTTAGAACAAGAGGAGGGAATTTTACAGGAATAATGCGCATTAAAGTCTTTATTAATTGATCCACTGCTGGGAAAAACACCACAAAATCAAGGAATCTTATTCTTGTGGGTGTGGAGGGATTACACTTCTAATCACAAATAGTTTTCAAGTGTAAATTCTACTGTAGCCTTCGGTCTCTGACTCAGACACCGACTTACAAATTCACTTGCATCCAAGTTAGTGTATTGTGCATCCGACTTTCTACTGGGTGCTCCTAGACTCATCCTGTCCCTTCATTCAGTCTCTCTGTGGAGCTGAACATTACCACAAGTCCGCCTTGTTGCTGAGCAGGAAATGAACTTTTACTGAGTGTTTTTTCCTCCTTTTTTACAGCCAGTTTTTGGGGACAAGAACAAAACTTGTGTCAACTAAACTAACCCGTGTTATTAGATTATAATAAACCCCAGTAAATATACTTCAGCTGTTGTAATTTAGTCTTGTGAAGTTGATGGTCACAGCCTGTGTATCCAATCAAGTTCACATTGCTTAATGAAGGCATGAGGAATAGCTAATATCTAATCATACTATATAAAAGTGAGTTGTCATAAATGTTTAAAGGTTCTACACATACTTTTTGTAAGAGAGGAAGAAAATTCTACTAGTTAGACATCAAAAAGCTTTTTCTCAGCCCAAAACAGCTGTTTGAGTTTGAGTCCCGACCGATGGCTATTTTTTAAAAATGTCTGATATCTAAGCAGTCGGAGGGATTTTAAAAGTCAGGATTAAAAAAGTTAAAGCTGGAATTCACTGATATTTCCATTTCTATAAGTCTAAATAAGTCTACGTACACATGGGACTTGTGGATTTTCGTCTCAGAAGCGGCACAGCCTGACGGAGATGTTGTGTTCCGGAGCGTTGCTGGATCCCAGGAGCCTTATGTTTTGATGTAGCAGGAATTTGGTAGAAGCGGCAAAAAACTGGAGCAGTAAAACTATTTTAAGACACAGTGGAAAATCACAAAAGTTGCTTCCATCAGACTAATATCTTCTCCTCTTAAAGTCCCTTTTTTCGCTGTGGGATGCCGGTTTTCAGAATAAGTTGCAGGTAGATTTACTGTGTTTCCTAATACCCAGAGCTCATTTTCTTGCGACCCCTGTGCTTTGAGTACTGATGGAGGCCGGCTCACACGGCTACAACTGGCTTCGACGCGTCGAGCCGAGTGAGCCATCATTTATGTTAAAAAATGGAGAAAGGCTCCCTGTTAAATCAATACATAAAGTACCCGCAGGATCCACAGCGAAGGCAGTGGAAGTGACAGGCCGCTTAACAAATGGACGACGGCCTCCCGGAGCCCGCTGACTCAGCACGATCCCCGGCGGAGGAAACACCACTCCCCATCCGTCCCCTTCTCTGATCAGTCAGACAGCTCGCCGTGTCTACCTGCGAACTGCTGATCAGAGGCTCTTAAATATCACCAAAGCAAAGAGTATCATTCATAAGAGAGATGAACTCTCACGCTGCCGACGCGTTTTCTGCTGCTGGGAATACAGCCAATATTTGAATAAACATCCCCCGCTTGCTGAAAGAGTATATCACATTTTTGACCACCGGTGGCTTTGGAGTTGCACATCATCGCAGAATGTGTTTTTGCTGTGTCCACCGCTTTGAGAATATCAAATAGCCGACATAAAAAAGCGGCAAAAACGATCATACACCACAGGTAGCATCCATCCATCAAGGCTGATGAGATCATAAATCCTTCTTCTTCCCAGCCAGACTGATTTCCTCTCCATTTCACCGAGATGGGCATAAAATGCAGATGAACATGCTCGCCTCTCTCCTCCTCATCTGTCCCTAAGCCACCTGTTCTATCCATCATCTAGACAGCTGTTCCTCTGCACTTTCAATTCCTTTCCCCTGTGACGAGCCGACCTTTTGCCCCGGACCGCCTGCTGACGCGCTCCCTCTAAAGCTAGGCCGCAGATACTGTTTAAAATGTTGCACCCAGGAGTTTGTAACAAAATCCACAGATTAGACTGGGTTGCTTTGTACAGGCAAAAACACACCTAAGCTATGGAGGTTTTCCCTGAAACAAGTGGAAGAATTTGGCATAGCAGGGACATGTTGGGCCAAACCCACGCACCACAATGCTCCTAATACGTAGTCATGTGGGGACGAAACAAAAGGGGGAAAAAGCAGACACACTTTTTCTGTGTCGCAATCAACAGAAACAATAACACATGAATAATACTGAGATTAAAGATCATGCTGCAAGCATTAATGACTGACTGTCAATGGAGTTGCTGTGTTTTGAACCACAGGTACCTGCTGTTACTAACTGCACCATTAACAGATTCCACCAGGAGAGCTGTGTGATCGTTAAAGTGAACTCAGTTGAATGGAGCATGAATCCAGGATTTTTAGCACTACTGTCAAACATATTTAAAAGCTTTCACATTGATGTCCTACCTCCGAGCAAACCGCCGGTTTAAAGGCTTCACAGAAAAGAGTGACAATTAACTTGCAGAGAGCTGGAACTTTCCTGATATGGACAAACATACCTCTTTGTTAATGTGTTTAAGAACACAAAATTCACGTGCAAAAACATGGAAACATTTGGCATCAATCATAAAGAATATAAGTAATAAGAAGACTGTACTTTCACCAACTTCTTACAGGCATAAATGGCTTTGCATGACAGTCTTTGGGCACCTGGGCATTCCCTTTTTTATTGTATTGACTGTCAAACTGTTATTTCAGCTGCTGTTCTGTCTACTAATGGTGTTTGGATTTCAGTTGGGATGCATCCATCGATCAATACATCTGTCTTTTAGCCACATGTTTATTCTTAGACCGATGTTGACTTTTGTAAACAATCCAATCCAAATGTGGGATACGGTCTGAATATGGGAACAAGGCACGACAGCGTCTTGCAGTCCTGCATGAAATGGGACACCCGATTGCTCTGGATACGCTGAAAATGCCTCCTGTGCATGTAGATAGAGGTAGCATTGTAAAAATGTAGAACTGAGTGGTGGTTAGGTTGACGTTTTTGGTAATCTTCCTGGGAAAAGATTAAGTGATCCAGGCATGACTAATCAGTAGCAAACTGGACTGTTTACACTGGAGTGTCTGTGAACTTTGCTGGAGTTCAAACACAAAATCAGGATCAGCAGCCTTTGCAAGTCTTCATTTTATTACAAGATTCAAAAACACCAGACACTCAGAGTAAACTTAGCAAAAACTAAGTATTGCACATAAAATCGAATTTACAGCTCCAAAAATATGTTTCCTTATAAATCCATTTTCTTCTGCTTATGAATTCAGGTTTGCCGGGGGGATCAGATCATTATTGCTTTCACTGTGTGTTTCTATATTTTTATACAAACTACCGTGATTAAATATTGTTGTTTTGTGGCTCTACTTTAGCAAGCAGACGCTGCCTTAAAGCTCTTTATGCTGTTGTCTTTAAGGGTACTCTGATATTTCAGGCTTTGAGTCAGCTGCTAATTAGAAGCCTTTTTCAAACCATCAGAATTGACAAAGTCCATCTTATACCATTCATCTTGTTACTCTTTTATAAGGGTTTTAATCCATAACAGCACCTCAACTACAGTGAAAGAGAAAATGTATTAGACCATCAGCCAAAGTAAGGTTTATGACACAGCTGCCCTAAATCAAGAGTACTGCTAATTACCAAATCATTTTTCATGTTTCTGTAATGGTTAATCCACTAGCATCCACAAGCTGCTTAATCAGAATTATATTTTTGATGCTTAAATATAATTGTTGTTGTTATGTATAAATCTGCTGAAACAGAAAAACAAAACAAATATAGTAAAGTTGGTAGAATAAAAATGAAAGTTGCAAGATTACCAAGTTACAGTTGTTTACTTGCCTTCATGACCAAAGAAAATATTGTTAGTGGTTAAATGTTAGCTTGATTAATTTCTGACTTCTCAGATAGGTCTAGTGTGTTGGCTCAGATTTGGGTATAAAATTATGAATTCAGTAAGTTCTAGTTTTAAACAAGTTTTTGAAATATTCTAAAAGTGTTTTCTCATTTCTATAACAGGTGGTCAAAAAATTTGCTAAACACTCTAAGTCCAAAGATTATTTCTAAAATAGTGCTAAAATGCTAATCTGGAAAGAAAAATGATTTGTTTTTATATCAATATTTTGAAATGAAAATGAAAGGAAAAGGGAGAGTAGGATGACAAAATGAAACATTTGAAGTCCTAATATTATCACTTTGGTCGCCATTTTAGTATTTTTTGTTTGGTTGTTTACCCAAAGATAACAGCCTCAGATGCTAAGTGATCAACTAATGCTAACAAGCCTGATTAGCAAACTGCACAGCTGCAATGCACTGACACAGGCATATGCTAATTGGTCTCAAGTAACAGAATAACAAAATACACTTCACTCACTACTTCTGCAGCACAAACTTCTTGGTTGTCAGTACAAAAATACTAAAACATTATTTGACAGAAAACCTAATTAAAATTGCTCTGCAAGGTACCAGTTTGTGACTTAAATTAGCGCAGATGATAACTCCCTGGCATACCTGTTGTTTAAAGTAGCCACACCTCTTACTTTTAATCTTAATAGTATCTACTTGGATGAGTCATAAAAGATTTACCTGCCCAAAGGATGTCACGAAAAATTAGCTACAGATAACGTGTTATTTGATGCGTTTTAGTTTTAACATGTAACTCAGACAGTAGTGTCTAAAGGAGATCTCTATAAGTCCCCTACAAACTCAAAACTGTAATGTGCATTTTTCTGCAGATGACAATATTACACTCAACAAAAATATAAACGCAACACCTTTGTTACTGCTCCCATTCCCCATGGGATGGACGTAGAGACCTAAAATTCATTCCAGATACACAATATAACCATCCCTCCCAAACAGTGGTCACAAATCAGTCCAAATGTGTGGTAGTGGGCACATCTGCTATATTGAGATAATCCATCTCACCTCACAGGTGTGCCACATCAGGATGCTGATCTGACATCATGAGTAGTGCACAGGTGTACCTCAGATTGTCCACAACAAAAGGCCACCCTGGAATGTGCAGTTTTGTCTCACAGCAAAATGCCACAGATGCCACAAGCAATGAGGGAGCGTGCAATTGGCATGCTGACAGCAGGAATGTCAACCAGATCTGTCGCCCGTGCATTGAATGTTCATTTCTCAACCATAAGCCGTCTCCACAGGCGTTTCAGAGAATATGGCAGCACATCCAACCGGCCTCACAACCGCAGACCTCGTGTAACCACACCAGCCCAGGACCTCCACATCCAGCAGGTTCACCTCCAAGATCGTCTGAGACCAGCCACCCAGACAGCTGCTGCAACAATTGGTTTGCACAACCAAACAATTTCTGCACAAACTGTCAGAAACCGTCTCAGGGACGCTCAACTGCATGCCCGTCGTCCTCATCGGGGTCTTCACCTGACTCCAGCTCATCGCCGTAACAGACTTGTGTGGGCAAATGCTCACATTCGATGGCGTCTGGCACGTTGGAGAGGTGTGCGCTTCACGGATGAATCATGGTTCACATTGTTCAGGGCAGATGGCAGCTGAGAATGTCCCAGTTCTTGCATGGCCAGCATACTCACCGGACATGTCACCCATTGAGCATGTTCGGGATGTGCTTGACCGGCGTATACGACAGCGTGTACCAGTTCCCACGAATATCCAACAACCTCGCACAGCCATTGAAGTGGAGTGGACCAACATTCCACAGGCCACAATTGACAATCTGATAGACTCCATGCGAAGACGATGTGTTGCACTGCATGAGGCAAATGGTGGTCACACCAGATACTGACCGGTTCTGGGTCCCCAGACCCCCAATAGCGCAAAAAATGTGGCACACCTGTGAGGTGAGATGGATTATCTCAATATAGCAGATGTGCCCACTACCACACATTTGGACTGATTTGTGACCACTGTTTGGGAGGGATGGTTATATTGTGTATCTGGAATGAATTTTAGGTCTCTACATCCATCCCATGGGGAATGGGAGCAGTAACAAAGGTGTTGCGTTTATATTTTTGTTGAGTGTATATGCGTTAGAGTTATATCCTTAAACTCGCCTTTGCAAATCTACAGTGTGCTTTTATTACACTACACAAACGTCTTATCAAACATAAAATTACCTGCATGGTATTCACAAAGTCAAATACAAGTATCCAGCCTGCAGTACATACACCAATCCCTTATGGTCATAATATTGAAACTTTTTAATTTTATAAATACTTAGGGCTCTATATTGACACCAGATTTATTTATTAAAAGAATAAATTAATTCTTAATTAATGAACATGTATTATGTATCTTCAAGTATATAAAGGGCCGGAATGCCTACATACAGACACTTAATATGTATATACATAATATATATATGCAATAAAAAGTATGTATACATGCAGATATTTACGACATAAAGACATATATTTCATGCATTTGAAAATGCAATCTCAATGTGCCCACTTGTTTAAAGAAAAATGCAACAATAATACTGACCACTCCAAGAATTGCACTTTTTAGCACTCATGTGTTGGGCGTGGGAATCTGCTTATTTATCTGCTATGTGAGCACTGTGGGGGGGAATGGCCAGTATTTCAAACTTTCCAATGTAGAACATCTCAAATAGCCAATAACTGATATCTGAGCCAAACTTCCCAACCATATATAAATTTTAAAACACTAATGAAAAGCTGAGGATTTTGAGATTGGATTGAGGCAAATGCCTTCCCTCTTTTCCTCTCCGTGCTGTTTACTTGCTGGCATCTTAAGCCTGCTCAAATGTGACTGGTTAACAGAACTGAGACTACAGGACAGAAACCAGAAAGCTTCCATAAATGTTTTTCCCTGCAAACAGATTTTGCATATTTTTATAAAGACATCAAAATCTGTTTATTTTATAGCCATAAAACAAAACCAGCTTTACACGTAGACAATCAACATGAAAATTCCCTTAAAAACTTTTGTGTTAATTGAACGAGGAATGTGAAACCCCTGACATGGTCCTTTTAAGTGCCTTCTATAGATAACCATCTATAGATAACCGTCAGACCACTGACACATTCCACAAACAGCTCATATCAGAAGCAGACAACAGTGTCTGGCTCAGTTTGATATAAAAGATAAATAACAGGCTGACATATCCTCACGCCATTATATACCTCTAACCCATTATCTCATCCAGCAGACATTGTTGTCAAATTGCATTATGTAACCATAAACATAGCAGGAGTTTGGAATAATTTTTAGATCAAACAATGCAAAAAAAGGCCCACTGTGGCCTTTAAGGGGAGTAAAAATGAGAATCAGGATGCCTTCCAAATGGCCCATTCATCCCCAAATCTATCATCGTAAAATGCTCCTGTGTATACACACTCCCTACCATTAATTTTGTCACCAGGCAAATGGTGGCCTTGAAGTAAACATGCGCTGTATGATAATAAGTCGGCACACCACATTTCACGCAAGACTTGCTGTCAAAAGACCAAACATCTATCTCTCGTTCCAGTTCCAGCTTCTTCTCCTGCTCTACACTCTTTTTCCATTTTTAAATAAGTCTATTTACATACCTGGAATAACTCAACGCGAACAAGCAGCAAAATACAAAAAGCCACTAATTTATATTTGGGCCGAGCCCGTGTCCAAGGCTATGTTTGGCTCGTAAAGCGGCATGCTGTCTGTTTTTTCAGGCAGCATGCTGCCACCACCACCACCACCACCACCACAGAGATGATGTGCAGCTCTGCTCTGAATTTAGCGCCCTGAAAAACACCTCGGCAGATGAGATGGTAGTAAAACACGACTCCTAACATCTCCGGCTCGCACTACCACCTCTGCTTGCACTTTGTACTTATTTCACTTTCTGTCTTGCGGAAGGTAAGCGAGCTGGTGAGGAAGAGACTGAGCTGAAGGCCAGAGGGGAGCAGAGTGGGGAAACGGGTGGTGGCCACAATATTACAGGTCGAATTCCTTTTATGAAGCCAGCTGAAAGGAAAGAGAGTTCAGTTTATAAGTGCGAGTGGGGAAAAATGTATGTTAGCGCCTTTTTGGAGGTTGCTGGAGTGCCAGCGTTTGAGTGGGTACCTACTTGTTTTGCCAGGTTAGAGCTCGTTTTTCCGCAAGGGAACAACAGAGATTTTTATTCATGTAACTCCCTGGCTCTCTTCTGTTTCACTCTGCTGCCTAATGTCCCTCAGCCATCCCTCCCTTAACCCCTAATTACTGCATCAGTGCTGACATGGACAACCACTGTACATCACATCAATGTCTCTTTTGATCACACTCTGAGAGAATTTCTTTCGCAGCTGCCTCTTTTCATCTCTCTCCGTGCATGTGGAAAACACTGTATGTGCGCATGTGTGTGCGTGTGTATGGCTACAGCACATCACTTTGAGTTATCTAATCATACTTGTGTGCGTTGCCTCTGTAGAAAGCGCTGCTGCGCATGAAGCTCTAAACAGAATGAGGTCGTGAGGAAAAAGCAGCCAGACAAGTCCGCCTTTTGTCTCTCGTGCAAGCAGAGCAGTGGACTCCCCATGGGAGGGAGGGGGGGATACAACATGTGCATTAGACCCCATAACATCATTTATAACAGGCACACACTTGCACACAAATGGCTTTCACCACAGAGGTTCCCCATTAGCATTAAAGCGGAGAGCCTATAAGAGGCAGAGAGGAGAGTGAGAAGCTTTACTGCTACAGTAAATCTAAGGAGCAACTCGAGCCTGCGTCAGGCACCAAATGACAGCTTTCTGTTGAGCAGAGATTTCACAGCCTCTGTGGAGCTCACGTCCCTCGGGAATGTGTGTGTGTGTGTGTGTGTGTGTGTGTGTGTGTGTGTGTGTGTGTGTGTGTGTGTGTGTGTGTGTGTGCCACTGGACCTTAAGGCCCCTGTGTGAGGAGGCCAAGTCAAGAGCACAGACCTTTCATTTCTCTCTAATGTTGTTCAGAGAGATAAAGGGCAGACCTTGTCCATCATTCTGTTATTAAGCAGCAGCCGAACCGCTGAGTCCCTACCTCAACCTGCTGTCTACCAAGAGCATACCATCACACTGTGCTGCAAAGGACACATTCAGTAAAATAATTCAGAAGAGTGTGCTTGACTTTTATAGTTTAAAATAATCAGTTTAGAGAAATAAAAGTTACTAAATAGGATGTGAATTTAATTTATTTTGACTGAAAAAACTGGGCCGTTTATTAATCTATTCAGAAGCTATCCTCGGAGTAACTGTCATTAAGTTAATTAGAAGTCACACACTGTGTTCTTGATTTAAATCATTTAAATGATGATTTTTTTTTAAAAGGCATTAAACAAGATTCTTTTAAAGGGCTCGGACTGACTTGGTTTTTCATTTATCCACGTGTTTCTATCTTTATTGAACTTGCATACAGAAAATAAACACAGAAATCAAGCACTAAGTTACTTTTGAGAGGCCATGCAAACTATATGGAGAAAAAGTACTGCGCCACAGTACACCTACAGGAGCTGCTCAGTCATGAAAACTATCAGCACACAGTTTCTGTGCAGATCCTAATGCCAGAGAAGGTCTGGAACTCTGCAGTTATTGAGTCAGCAGAGTTTTGGTGACTTTTACACATTATCCATCTCAGTACTCAGTCAGAGAGACAGCCGGAGACCTGACACCCAAGCACTCATTCCTGGTATAATTCCTCGAAGTCCACTTGCATTCCTCTGCCTGTCTGCATGGGTAGTTGGTGCACTGTAATGTAAATTCTCTGCGGATTAATCTGTGTGGTCACAAAAGAAAGGCATGCATGCAGACGTCCACCCTCACCATCTGATGATGAGGTTAGCATATCACGGGGACCCAAGCGGACCCTACAGGATCAGCAGACCCGGAAAGTATCTGGACGTAGTGTTTTCAGTGGGACAAACATTTTGTCACTCATCCAAGTATTTAGAATTTTCTATTCTACCCTTTGCTTTTAAGCAGAAGCCTTAATTTGCTTTGACTCATTATCTTTCCCTCTCTGCAGACAAACACAGTTTGGACAGCAGACTCTGGTATTTCTGTCTGTATCTATAAACCAACCCTCACTCACCAACAGTACACTGAAATTGTGGCAGAAACCTCTATTTTTCCTGTTGACAACTTTGCGCGACGTAATCCACTGCAGATATGGAAATTAATGACAGAGGCCAAAGACAAAAACTGTCTAGCAGCCAGACACAGGATTCATGAGTGAATTTCATTAAATGAGTTATCTATCTACTTAAAACTAGTTCTGGCTCAGTGAGTGATAAAATGAGCATCTAGCATGGTTTTATGCACCACTAGACGTACTTCATAGGTAGCTGGTAATTAGGCATGGTAAAACATTGCCACAATTCATCTTCATGGCATGTGGGGAAGACAACATGGGCCGATTGTTTTGTCTCATTTGTCAGAGGATTTCAATGGAAGCCAATCGCATTTGTTTTTCCACGGCCCAGAATCTCTGCTTTGTCATGTTGCCATTTTCTGCACAGAAAAACAAAAGACGAGGACCCACTCAGACATTTTCCAATCAGGCATTCCTGGAGCTTGGCCACTGCTCATTTAGGCTACGAGACGACCTTGACATTCAGTGGGCATGTACTGTAAGAGAGGCCTGAGCACACACGCCACCACAGAGAGGGCAAAACACATGCGGTTACAATCCAAGAGCACTCAAACGCACCACCTCCTTGCCCAGACACACATACGTGCAGTTGTGTGTGTGTGTCAGACTGTTGGCTCGCTAATACCGAGGCCCGGCTAATCCAGCGGCAGTGTTCAGTTCCTGCAAAGCAGCTGGAAGCGCATAAGCTGTTAACATGTTAAGGTGAAAATGTTTGCTGGCAGGCGTCCTCCTCCTCCTTCACACTTTACCTAGCAGCAGCTCACAGTACACCTCCTCTGACATGTCCAACCTGGCAACCACCACTGCTGCACACACGCTTTCACACTTCCACCGGCTTCTTCAAAGCGACATATATACTCAAGCGTACGCAGATAAGCACGCACGCGGCCACTGCACTGCATCTGGTCTGACGGGATATCACACAAGCAGCAGTAAGATATGGAATAATTTATGTGGAAAACCGCCAGATGTTGCAATAAAAGCTGTGCGTGTTTCCAGCCCTATATTCTATTCTGGAACTCTACTAGAGTAGCGTTGCATGACAGTTAAAAATAAAGAAAGAAACAAAGAAATCTTTACTTATTTTTCATATGTCCTTTATTTTGCCCTTCAGTTCATCACTCTCTCTGAAATAAGCCTTTTTAGCTCCTGTTTCGTTGAGGACAGCCTCCCTAAAAGCCCAATTCCCTCTGATTGGCAGGCTCTTTGCAAAAGGTTGACCAGAGTTTGACGTTGAATGCCTCTGTGGATAATTTTAAACAAGAAGAACTCCCACTCTCTAAACTTAGGTTTCACAGAAAGTCAGGCCTTCGGAGATTTGATTTTTTTTTCTAGCCATTTTCATGATGCTTTCAGTAGAAGAAGAATGAGTAGATGTGGTTAAATATTTTGATTATTTGCACCTATTAAACTTAAATACCTTCCTGTAAGTACTAATGACATCACGTAAAACGAGACACTTACAGTAATTGCCATTTTAGTTTCACACGTCAAATGAGAGGCAGCAGATAATTTTCTCACAGTAGTCATGATCGACCACCACAGTCAGCTGGAACCTGGAAGTTTTTGCTTAACCGTTCTCCTCATGTCTGTTGTGGCTTTCGCTGTGAAATAGACACAATTAAGGGAGGATGTCCTGCTGCAATCAGTCAGAAATCCTCAGCTGAGCAATCAGCACGCATTAGCAGAATGATGTCATGTCTGTATGAAAAATAAAAGACTGAAGTAATATTTCACCTCAGTTTATATATATATATATATGTGTATATATATGTGTATATATATAT
>NW_005187650.1:2302-42093 GCF_000239375.1 Pundamilia nyererei | reverse complement strand
ATAGATAGATAGATAGATAGATAGATATGTACACACACACATATATATAATTGCAGACTCTGTTTGTAAAAAACGTTTAAGAGTTAGGCTTTTTTGTCTCAAAGCAAATGTCAATAACTAAGCCGTTTAGCTCCATTCACTGCTATTAGCTGAAAACTGTCTCCTGAAAGCTCTCTTGGCGATTGCATCCAATTTCAGTTCAATGGTATAAATAGCAAGAGAAAAGGCTTCCTGTAGACTAGCAGTATCTCTAGCTGTAGCCTGACTTCGTACTGTGCCTGTAGATGGTGACCAAAAACAGATATCTGTGGGGAGATCACAGCTACAAAAAAATTCAAACAAATATGGATACTGTGAAGTTTTGTCAATGCAGATTGTTCATTTGTTCATTATATTTGGTTTGGTTATTAAAGCAGAGGAAAGATGCCACCATCAGCAGTCCACACAGATCCCATCACCTCTCACACGTCCAAGTGGTGAGGGTTTTTGTCATTTCGTTAGCTTCATAGCATAAGTGCCTAAGTCATTTTTTTGTGATGACATAGGCAGACGGACAGGATGATGCAGCAGTGGTAGGGGAGTAAAGTTAGGCAAAAATCTCAATTTGACCAAAAAATGACTTAGGCACTTATGCTATGAAGCTAACGATATTACATATACATCAGTTTTCCCCTTTTTCACCATTTATGCCACATGAAATCAGTGCAACATAAGGTTGTGTTTATTTGCCACCCAATTTTACATCTCATAGGAGTTTCTCTCTCTCCCTCTCTCTGTGTGCCTGAATGAAGCCAGAGGCCCTGCCAGTCTGGCCTCCAGCTCTTTTTTTCCTGAGCGCCAGCAGCACTGGAGCTCAGCAGCGCCAAGCAAAGCGAAAAGCTTTTGACAACATGGAGTGACAACAGAAAAGCCCACAGAAACTACAGCACAAGTAGGCCAGCCTTTCAAGGAGCCTCCTCCTCCCCCACCTCTTCCCCTGTCCTGTCCTCATACTCTTCTGGTTCACTCTCACAGCATCCGCAGGGCTCAGAGTGACTTTTCAGAGCAAACCCAGAGCACTGTCTTCCACTCTGATGGATGTAACAGAGCTCAGTGTACGGTGATACTTGCCTGCTTCTATGTAAACAAAGAAAGAGGGGAGCTGGTAGCATGTGGGTGAGTGGCCTGCCCCACCTGTGTACAGTGTTGGCACCCTAAGCACATTCTGGATGTTTTGTTGTTGACAAGCTGAAAATGAAAGGCATCAGAGAAATGATGCACTCATCAGTGAGGAGTGCTGGAATAATAAAGTGGCTCTGATGAAAACTTAATGGCCCCTTCACCTTTATTAATGGCCATGGGAGCATATCATGCGCTCAGGTTCACCACTGGACTAACACATGTATTTCTGCACAGGGAACGAGCTCCATCAGCCCACACTCACTAACGCACTTGAGGAAGAGCTCATAACCGGGAGGACACTAATTAAAGCAGTGGCAACTGGCTAACTGGCTAAATTGCTGCTGATTTGAGCCAAATGAGCCTTAAATGCAGTTTACCACACTTTAATTCATCTAGGGACACATCTCAGTATAAATGTAATGAAACATACATACAGAGATCCCAATGAGTGATTCCAGTCTTTGCCGTTCACACCTATGCTTCCCCATGAAAAAAAAACAAGACATTAGACTCTACTCTCCTTTGCAGATGAGCTAGAATCACACAGGCAGCACTTATTAATATCTCCCTTTCAAATGCTAATTCCCCTTCATAAATAAATCATAACTCCAGAGGTGGCTGGTATACTGTAGTTTTCAGTAGGAAGGTGCAGGGCTGAGAGAGGAGGGGGTACAAACAGGATCCCTGCAGAAAGTAATGATATTATACCACAACTTGCATCCCAGATACAAGACTATTACAGGCCAATTGTTTTTGCTATAGCGAGCACATATATTTTCTTTAAAAATATATTGCCCCAGTACAGGCTGAGTATATTCTTGTGTTGGTGCATGGTGAAGCATGTGCAAGACTTTCACATGCAGAACTTCATCGAGCTATAATTTATAGAAATAAATGCTTCACATGTGCACCACTGACAGAGGTCTGCTAAAATCAAATCCACTGTTTGCTCTGACGTATTGTAAAAGACCAATGGCCAGTGGGGAAACTCTCCAGGGGAATCTACAAAGAAAAGGAAGAGTCTCACTGACTGCAATGTGGCAGCTAGAGGGCAACATGACATGTCAATAAAATGAATTGACTTGTAGACAAGACAGGGAAAGTAACCATTGGTAAGTAACAAGGTAGTGTACAGATTTTAAACCGATCTCATTTTTTAGTAAAGTTAATGAAGTGACTGGAGTGGAAGTAGGGAAAATCACTGACTGCCATATAAAGGCGGACTAAATATGTTAGAGGGGTACTTGACAACTGGATATCCACTAGTGACCAACAGTTGAAGTGATGTGCAACCAAATGGATTTATGGACAAGGGTTAACACTTAGCCCCCTCGATGATGTATCACTCAGTCAGTCAGTCACACTGTTGCAATCCAGCCAAAAACAGAACAATAATAACCAGTTATTTTGTTGGAACAATGCCGAAGGAAAGAGCTGTGTTGTAAAGTGAATGTGTGTGCAGTAAAGTGGATGCAAAGAGTATCTGTCATAAGGTAGAGTGGATGTGTCATGCAGTAAAGTAGATATTTGTGTATTAAATTGGATGTGTGCGTGAGGTGATGTAGGTGTGCGATACAGTTGAGTTGGTGCGTCATGCAGTAAAGTGGATTTCTTGCAGTAAAATGGGGATATGTCTAGAGTGGGTGTGTCTTGCATTAAAATGGATGTGTGTGTTCAGGATATGTTGTACAGTAAAGTGGGTGTGTCATGCGGAAAAGTGGATGTTTGTGTATTTAATTGGTTCTGTATAGTAAAGTTTGCGCAGTAAAGTGGGAGCCATGCAGTAAAGTGGGTGTATGTGAAGTAAAGTAGATATGGTACATTTGTCATATGGTAAAGTGGGTGTGTCATACAGTAAAGCAGACTTTTTGTATTAAATTGGCTATATGTATAGTAAAATGGATATGTTATACAGTAAAGTGGCGAAGTGGATGTTTGTTTATTAAATTGGATTTGTATTTAGTAAAGTATGTGTGTCATATAGTAGAGTGGTTGTCTTATGCACACACACACAGTGAAGTCGATTTCTTCCAGTGAAATAGCTGTGTGTCTTGTAAAGTCAGTGTGCATAGTAAAGTTGACCTGTTGTGCAGTAAAGTGATTGCTCGTTTATTAAATTGGATGTGTGTTTAGTAAAGTGGACGTGTTATATAGTACAGTTGTCACTGCAGTAAAATAGCTGTAGTGAGCGTGTGTAGTAAAGTGGGTGTGACATGCAGTAAAGTGGATTTCTTTCGGTACACTGGCTATGTGTCTGGTAACAGAGTGTGTTGTCCAGTAAAGTGGATGTGTGTAATAAAATGGGTGTGTCCAGTAATGAAAAGAGTCACATTTGCACATTGCAAAGTATCACAAAGTAGGGTTGTTTAGTCTGCAGGGTTGTTATTGATGGTGTACGGAGTTGCACAGCTTTAGCATCATACATGTGGTCCACTTTCACAGTTGCTATACCAGGTTCAATTTTATGAAGTGAGACAAAATTGAAATTCCTGCTAGTGGGGAGCCCTGATGAGTGAGCAGCCTGCCAACCTGGTGCCACTTTCACAGCTTTGATGTGTGTCTGGCATGCTGTGCTGCAGATGCTGCTCTGTATGATGCATCGTCCTCCTCACTGAAAAGCACAGCATCATCCCAAATGTGGGCTTTTTTGTGAGGACTGAGTCAGGAGCATCTTGGTCTTATAGTATTGTTCAGTTTACAGTGGCACAAGTGCCTTTTGGAGTCACTACACCTTTGTTCATCTGACAAAATTGCTAAAATATGAAGTGACCTTTTTTGAAAGCAGGAAATGATATGTTACAACAAGGAATGTAAACCAGTATGTTCAAAACAAAAACTAGTTTCTGTAAGACCAATTTTTGATTCAAATCTTGTTGTCTAAAATCTGAAGCACTTTTCCTGAATCTTAGATAATCAAACAGATGGAATCCTCTTGCTTTGCTGCTTGGTAATAGGTCTGTATATTCGCATTTATTTTTGGCTGCTTCTTCCATTCAGTGCCATATCTTGCCCTACCCACTTGATGCCCCTCATGCTCTCATCCATCCACATGTGACGGTCATGGGTGTGTATAGGTAACTACCTGCCAGGAGCTGGAGGGGATCTCTGCAAATTTGCCTAGTCCCCCGAAGGTGTAGCACCGGTACATGTGATCCAGAGACTCCGAGCAGTGCCACAGCAAGCCGAAGCTCACGGAGTCCTTGTTGTTGTGCTGGTGGGGATGCTGGTTGCTCCTTAGCTGATCCTTAACAATCCAAGCAGGGGATATGAAGCTGAAACTGCAGACGGCGACCAGAACGGAGGACAGGAGCACCCAGAAGCAGCCCACACAGCTGAACATGGTAGCAGCTTGGGGCAGAAAGCCCGGAGACAGAGTCAGATCAATCCCAAACCCTGCTTCTTCTTTCTTCTCCCGGCCCAGGAGCGAATGCATTTGGAGCTCACGCCTTCAAGAGCGGCACTTCAACTTCAGCCTCAGCCTCCTGACCAGCACTACATCAGCAAAAACTAAAACTAAAAAATAATTACAGTCACTGGGCATCCGCAACAGCAGCTGTGAGACTCCCCAAAACATCTGGTCTGGGGGAAAAAGAAAAGAAAAGAAAAAAACACACTAAGAGAATTGTGGTGAGTGATGGTTATACAAGAAAGTCAAGTCATCCGCGCCCACACTTATGCTGGTACAAAGCTCAAATCTGACTCTGGAGATGTTTGGCACACTCAACACTGGATGCGCAGCTGTCATAGCAGTGCAGGTGGAGGACTTCACCAACTCAGAGACCAGACATTTGCTGCAGCCGCCGCTCTCCTCCGATACTCCCTGCGCCTCAACACGGGAAGCTCCGGACTTTGCTTTTCAGGACGAGTCCGCGTGAACGGCGTCGAGCTACCGCAGGTTAATATGGAGACTTCCGGTTAAGACTTTCAAAGTAAAGTCATGCTTAGAAAAGAGGCGACAAAGTTTGAGGCGGTCGTACAGATTTTATTCTGTAATGAATTAATAATTGTATTTATTGTAAAGCAATAAATTATTTTAAACAGTTCAAACTAAAAGGGCGCTACACGATATTTAAACATTTAATTATTCGCTATGGTGAATGACTTACACAGAGCCTGTTGAAAAAAGGTACCCCGAAGGATGGTATCTTAAGGTATGCTATATTAGTTGGAAAATGTAATGTTTTGGACATTAAGCAGGGATTACATGTGAAAATGTGTGGTTACATTATTTATTTATTCATTTATGTGTATTTTATAAATATCCAAACTTTATAGAAGGGTACAAAACATCGTATGTCAAACACCATATAATTATCTCATTAGTCTCATATATTTTTTAGAGTGCAACAGAGGGGACAAAATTACTATGCGTCATATACAAATGGACGCATTTTCCAGAGCTTTTATGAAATTTTGACAGAAAATAGCACGACCTAAATAGGTATAAAATGTACATGTCCTTGTGCTAATTTTAGGAACACGACGCCAAATGATGCCAAGTTTCAGACTGATAGCTTAATACTGATTTTATTTTGAAGGGAGAGCGCTTCATTTCCGATGCTTTTGTTTTCTTAACTTACCTAAAAGCCGTCTGTCTGCAGGTAGCTGAATAAAATGCGCCTTGTACTTTCTTTTCTGTGCACCACACAAAATTATAATAAAACAGTGAATAATATTATGAAATATTTTCGGTCTCAGGCACATTTTATTTCCCGTCAAACTGACCCTGAGCATTCATATAGTCTGAAGGTGGTCATTGTAGTTACTTCTTGACGCAAGGTAACAGGACTCTGTCCCTCAGTTACCATAACAACCCCCCTACCGGTCAGAGCTGAGGAGGGGAGGGGGTTTTGTGTATTTGAGGTGGGCGTTGCCTCTGCACGTGCAAGTTTTCATTCCACAAGATCTTCTTAAACCGCCTGCAGACCGTGCCGTGGACCGGCCAGGAAGCATCTGTAAAGTTTATTTCCCCAGACAACATGGGAGCCTGTTTCACGCTGATTTTTATCTTCGACTTAACTCTATGTGATTAACCACCAATAAGATCCACTACTAAAATGAATTAAAGATATGAAATGCTGCACTAACAGGCTATTTTTTGAGCCCCTTCAGCTGTAGTTTATAGTTTTTAATTGTTGCATTTTCCTGGACATGTTATAATAAAAATCAGAATGCCTCCTAATAGAGGAAGAAAAAAATACATCACCTCGTTTCTAGTTTTACCCTAAACATAACAGCATATTCAACATTGCCCCCACCTGGTCAGAGGTGATAACTGTCTATGGGTGTTGGCACAAGGATTGGCTATCTTTTCCCACATTTTAACATTAATGTAGTCAAATTATGTCAGCGGAAGAAAAAATAATTGACAGACAGACAAAGTTTCATAATATATGTATTTAAATCAAACACAATTTAAATATATTATAGATTAAGTACACATAGATGTCATTAGTGGTACATAGTACCAAGAGTCTGTTCTGGTTCTTATCCACATCTTGGTAAGGCTCAAAAAAACTTTTTTAAAAAAATCATTTATTTCACCATCCAGTTAAACAGTCCGCTCATCACTGAAGTCTGTTTCAGTGACATATTTTTTTAAAAAAAAACAACAACAAAAAAACAGCCCAAAAAAAAAAAAAAAATCAGCAATCACCATAAAAAATTAACATTAATATTTGGGGTAAACCAGAAATCTAAATAGATATTTATACACAGAACATTTAGGACGAGGAGTTTTGGAGTTTTCCAACACAACTGGGAGTATTTTCTTCTATGCGCTGTAAAGGTGCCAGGATATTTATACAGAAGGTCCACAAGTCCAAGAACTGAATCCACTCTTCTTCACTGTAACATTTCCAGATGTTGTACAGTACCAAACAAGTAAAGCTACGTCAGCTAACACCAGTAAACAGCTGGCAATGCCTCTCTGGGCAGCCTCATGGAAGCGTATGCAAAAACTGTACAACGTTCCAAACCAACAACCCTTTAAGCGGCTGACCAAAAGACAGAAGTTCATGTAAAAACAAGGAATGGTTATAAAAAGCGTGGGGAGGTGTGTCATCAAGTAGTGAACAAAACGTTGCTATTGTTGCATCCTCCGCAGGTCCGAGATAAGACAAAAGTGAGAGTGTTGACTGACATGCTGCAGCTTCTCCTGGTAATGCCAAAAGTTTCCTTCCTCCAGTCTGATGCACTTTGCTTTACTCTCAACATGTGTACCTTTATAGTGTTATGGAGCAGGAAGAGTGGAACAATGATGTACTTCAAGTTTTCTATTAGCCCAAGTGTGAACAATCACTCATCCAAGCTCTCAGCTACACGAACACACACACACACACACACGCACACATGCACACCTGGTGGTTGGAGAAGTGATAAAATGCCTTGTTCTTTCTCAGAGTAATGCAGTTCATTGCAGTGTGAACTCTGTGTACTGTTTATCACTGGCTTGGCCAGAATCTGTAGGGAGTGACAGTCCTTTGGCTCCTCAGTGGGGTCATAACTGCAGACAGACAGAAAAAGACACTTAAGAGAACCTGCAGTTATCCCACATGCACGCAGGAATGAGACTGCTGAGTGTGGTTGCGTACCTTGGTGGCCTTGCCGGGGCTGTCGTGGTTTGACTGGTGAACAACGTCGTTGACAATCATCTTGGCAATCTGCCACGCCATCTCCTCCTGGGCCTTTGGTCACAGTGCACACAATGCATTCTATTTATATTCTTTAATGGACTGGTATAATGTGACGTTTTATACACACCACTGAGAAAGCACTGCTATGGGCTTCGAGCTATTTAATCATTTATGATAACTCAGCATAGTGCAATCTCACCTCATCCGAGGTGCCTTGGACCCATTTCTTCATGGCTTGAGAAAATATGGAACCTAAGTGAGAGGAGTGAGAAGACAAGATGACTTCATTGCTAAGCAGAAATCATTAACATGGCTAAAAACTGAAGGCTAATCTTAGCATTTTAGAAGGATTATCAAAGTTAAGTCATTAAGTAATTAATCTCCAGTTCCTTCATTAACACATGAATAATATTTAATCAGTAAGAAGTCAGTTTGTCATACCCTGTTCTAGTCCTATAGACGGCACTCTAATAAGCTAAGATTTTTATCTCACTGGACCCGGAAAGTAGTGAAGCTGTTTTTGTTTTGTTTTTTTATAATCTATAATAAGGGAAAAGTTGCTAAATATTTCAGAGCACTATGCGCTATAGGAAGAAGATGAGATTTATATTCATGACTTTCATGGCAAGGAGAAAGCAGATAAAAATATGACAGAGTGTAGGGTGAGAGAAGTGTGACCGTATCATACCTTTGGATTTCTTCACATCCGGCTCTGGCTCTGCCTCCCTGATAAACTGGCCCAGCTCATTCACTTTCCCAAATGTCATCCTTCTGAGAAGACAAACAGGACAAAACTGAGCCTCAGGCACATCCGCACACAAACACACACCATCCCAGCACTGGTGTGAGGGTGTGCGTAGCCCTTCAACAACTGTAATTTCAGCAAGGGGATAAAAGCAAATCTCCCAGACTAAACTTCTGTCTTTCAATAAGATCATTCTCTTGATTTATTTCTGCACATGATTTTTCAAAGCACGCTCATAAAACCCTACGACGGAGTCAATAACAACAAAACACGTACAAGCACTAAATCCAAACAGCAATCAAAGGAACATAAAAGGAGAGAAAAGCGAAGGTAACAGAAAGGAAACACAAAACCATGAATCAAGCAACAGTTAATCTTTGAAAAGATTAACATTTTCTGTCACTGGATAGAGGCACAAACACTCACCCAGCGTACGGCCGCTGGTACAAGGTCTCAGGGTCCAGGCTGGCAACGTCCACCGTTATCGCCTCGTCAAAGTTTTTGAGGATTTTGATTGCTGCCTTTCTGGCACTTTGCTGCAGTGAACAGACCATGAACAGCATTTTTAGCAGCATTACAGATAGCACTTATATAAAATGTTATTTGGCATCGTTATATCTCCATCCCTACATTGTTTTGTTGTGTAAGACAACTAAATGACATGAATGGTCATGAACATTTGACATTAACAAAAATATCTTTATTATCCGTGTAATGAGGCGGGACAGGTCTAAATGTCAGCAGACATCCCTGCAGGGGCTGAAGGTGTGGGTCACCTGAGTGTGAGAGCTCTCGCTGACATTTGAACTTGAGCGGTCGTTGTCCGTCGGTCCGCCCTGACCTGGAGTGCTGACATTCACAAACTCATCGGCCCGCACTGAATTGATGAGGTCACTCAGGTATTTGTAGTAAAGGTTGCTGGACAGGAAACCTGGCATGTAGACCTGAATGAATGCAAAGCAGGGTGAACTCTGGGAGAAATTAATGAGCTTTCTGATATATTTCTGGGCACAAGTTACAGAGATTCCCTTCTGACCTTTATGTTCTAACAACAGTTTTCAGCTTTCCTTTCATTAACCAAAACCAGAAGCATTTATCAGTGGTGTAATGGGACGATTTGTCAGTGACTTGCAACAAAAAAACCTTTATGGAGGATCCTATTCAATTCACAAACCTAATTAAATAAGGCCTTCACATGCTTCTCTTCTAGTGTTTCATTTTCATCAGCCCTTTATCCTTAGGAGAAAACCTCTATTAAACACCGAGACCTTGTCGTGTTTTTCTATCAGATGATCTGACCTTCTCCATGGTTGTCCAAGCCTGTCTGAGTGGAGTGGTGAAACAGTCAGGCAGTGGCCCTCCCTCTCTGCAGATATTTGACTCTATCTCCATCCGCACAGAGTCACCGAAGCCCAGAGGGTTGGTAGCCTGGAGTGAGAAATACCTGAAGGGATAATAGAAGAATATGCAAAGAGCTTCAGAAAAGGGCACCATTTTTTAAAGATATTAATCAAAACTGAACAATTCAGACAAAACCTCAAGACTTTTAAATCTTACTCTATAAAGTGCAGATGATTTAGCGTGACGCTGTAAACTAATTAGTGTGCAAAAAGGTGACATTTATGAAGAAAAATAATTACAATTCAAGCAAAATAGCTCCCAGCAAATATAACAAAGTTGAAGCTAAGAGGAGGAAAGTGCAAGATTCCACTACTGTCATCTCACTATAGATGAATTACTGGACTTTTACCTTCTCATCCTTAACTAAGAGAAACAAACTATCTGCACAGTTTAACTTACTGTGAGCCTGGTGGAAAGCCTCCACTGAATATTAACCAACACATTAAAACATCTTAATTCTTCATGGCTGACAGACTAATCTTCATAAATGCCAAGTAGAGTGCAGTACATAAAGTCTAAGAAAGACAAAGATCTTCAATAATTCATTTTTTCGTATTTCAACAGATGATGTCAGCCTCTTCCTTATGCCCCACAATTCCAGTTAAACCAAAGTCTAGGTCTGTAATCTTAGGTCAATATGTTAGGTTGTCTGACAACTGCCTGTGTTAGTTTTATGAGAACCGTGCTGCAGGAACGAATCGTAATACCTGGAAATGTGTTAGGATTTTTGAATTTAGGACTATTTATATGTGGTTTGTTTTTGTGAAGATGCCTGAAATTAGGTCAAAGGTAAATATGAGCTTCCGAGATTTTGTTCTGCTAAATAAAATACGCCACTGGTAAACTCTGAAACCACTACATGTCCAAGAGAATGTGTGTGCTAGCAAGTTGCTGAATTGGACAATACAGCCGATCCCATTGGCGAAATATCCAAATCAAATTGCTGTTTGTCATCACTGTGGCCTTTTTTTGGCAACAAGTGGAAAAGATTAGTTGCTAGCCTATATAACATTCTCGTTTACTGAACTTTTACATTGAGTCAGTTCCAAACTAACGTTACATCAACCGTGTCTGAAACATTGCGTGGAGACATTACTGCCGTTTGCATATCACAGTTTAACTACCATCAGCAAACTTTTCTGTAAACTTTCAATTTTAAAGCTCAGGGTCTCAGTACAAACATACCCAAATCGGAAAATCTGAATATGTTTGGTCTTGAAATAAGTTAAATGTTTGTTTGACTACTAAAATTTGTTTTGTAATGGCATTTGCATGCTCCCACAACTTGCCCCACCTACTGTCAGCAGCAGCTCCACTAGATGTAAAGCTTCCTCTCACATGTGTAAATAGAAAATGGTTCAAAGACTTCACTTTAAAATAACAAAACAGAAATAATTTAATAAGCTTCAAATACTAGTTTTTATCATTTTAGGCTTACAAGGCTAGCAGGCAGAGTGTACTCCAGACTAGTCAGACAAAGACACAAGTACAGCTGAACCCTCCTTCAACCTGACCGTGTGCAGACACACTGCTGCTGATTCACTGTCACCGATTTAATCACACCAGGAATGAAGGTCTTCAATGAAACACCGTTGCTTAGCGCACACTACTCTTAAAACTCATATTTGATGATAACTTGATAGATTTAGGTGAAATCTGGACTGAAAATGAATGACGAAGGAAACAAAGAGGGGCAACCTTTTAACAAAAGAAAACACTGAAAGAGTCTTAGATTACTTTCCTCCTACAATTATATTCTCAAACTCAAAAGAAAGAATGACCTCAGCATGACAGCAACTTCCAACAATAAAGTCAATCTCCACACTTTTAGAAAAAGTAACTGGTTAAATCAGACACAATAACATCTTACAACCACAGACAGAGGACCTACTTGTCGTAGAGAATCATGGCATCATTTTGAGCCTCCTGGCCATCATATTGGCCCTTTTTAGCTGCTAGCTGGTTCTGGAAGTTGTCTGCCGCCAACCAGAACTGCAGTACATTCATTGCTTCTTCCTTTTCCATGAACTATGAGAAGGAAAACAAAGAAGAGAGAAAATTCTAGTGAACCTCACTGTGTATATGCTGACAGGACATCTTTTGTTAAATGTTTACTCTTTCTTTGTGGATGGAGTTTTGTATCATATCAGTGACACTGTAACAGGAGCATCTACGGGTTTCTTGTGTTTACTGTCTTCAGTTTAGTTTCCTGTTTGTATGGAAAGGTGTACAGAGCCAAGAGGAGGCACAGACTGTGTGTTATAGCTAGAAAACTGTCATTCTTCTAACTGAAACAGTGTGGAAATGTGTAATGATCAGGTACAAATAAATCATGTTTGAGGAACCAGTAGCACCACTCACCTCAGAGAAGTAGAAAAGAGCTGACTCACAGAACAAGATGTCAGCCAAGAACACAGAGCCACTAGTCAACACTTCAATCTGGTATTTACAGAAATGATGGCTCCGCAGGAATTCGCTAAAGTGCCTGGAAATCAGAAAGCAGGTGGGAGGTGAATAGTGCAGCAATGTGGAAGACAGGATGGCGAAACGACACGGGGCACGGGGCGGGCTTTAATCTTAACGTCAAAACGTGCTGCGAATATTAACTGCTCTTGGAAATGAATGGACAGAAACTCACTGTTGCTCCAAGATAGCGAAGGCTACCGACTGTGCAATGACAAAGCAGTTTGGGTCCACCATGCCATCTTCTCCACAAATCTTAGCTACACAAAACAGAAGAGAGCGGATATTTTCACACACCAGGATCACATTTAAAATAGAAGACTTACTGCAGAATAGAATAACCCTTTATTGTCATCGTACATGTACAACAAAATTGTGGATGCTCCACACCAACTGTGCAGGAGTAAATGGTAGACAGCATGAATAAATAGCAAATAGGAGAAATATGTACCATAAAGAGAGACTGATACAAATCAAGAGAAAGGCACACACTGGAGAACAAGTTGCAAAGTGCTTGGAAGTAGTGCAAAGAAAAGACTTGGTCTGAGTCGAGTCTGTATGCGAGTGGCCTGAGTGATGGGGGTTACTCAGACCATGGCTCAGATTAGTGAAGTGGATGGGCAGGGGTGGGGTGTGGGGGAATAGTGGACAGAACATACAGTCCGAATGGCCCAGAGGAAGAAGCTGTTTGTGAGGACACTTGCGCGCACATGCACACACAAACACACACGCACTTTTTGAACAGATGGACCATAATGTGCTGTATTAAAAATAGAGAGACAACATCTGTGGTCTTACCAACTATGTCATTTCTGATCTGTTCTGTGATGGGGATGGGCCTCACAGCATCTGGAGAGATGTACTTGGTGAAGATAGTAACAGCATCTTTTTCTATACCTGCAAAACACACAAATTATCTCTCAACTGATGCTCAAGTAAAGCTCTTCCTCCAGGTGGTCAGTCTGAATTACCAATTAATGCATCAATCTAATGCCCACATGTCTTTGCCTGTGCACACAGTGAAATTGTTTCAGGCTGCTGGTCTCGTTCCGTCATGGTAAAAACCAAGTGTACAATTCCACCCACTGCTTTTATGAAATTTTCACAAGCTGGGTCATGAAAATAAACAGCTGAGGGCACTAATCATGCTCACACAATGTCATTAAACCAGTGCGGACGAAGAGGACGGAAAGAGATGACATGCTTAAGAATGCCACTCAAACCTTTAATGTGGTGACCAATGTGACCTCACACAGACCTGCTGTTTCATCCCGAGCTCTTCAGAAAAATGCCTAATGGCACCATTTACAAACTTAAGCAAGACTGAAAATGTGAAAACACAATACCAAGATAACATGTTTTCTTCTTTGTGAAATTGTGTTAATTTCAAAACTTATTAGTTTTAAATAAAGTAACCTAATTATTTATGCTAATTCTAAACTAAAATACAAGTTTTCAAATTGTAAAGTATCTATGATGGCCCACCTGCAATAACTTCAAGACCCACTAGGGGGTCCCAGCCAACACCTTGGAAATCAGTGCTCTAATGTAAAGCCATTTTCATCCACTGCAGCCCTGTACCATCTTTGACATTAATCAAAGAACTGCATGCAAGCACACACAAGGACAGTAACCAGTCTTAAAGCTGTCAGCTCCTTCTACAAAGTCTGTGTGATGTCTGAGACGGTGCGTGTGAGATCAGAGCAGATAACGGTTTGTTGACATCATGGAAAGTGAGTGGATGTCCTGTGTGCAGCACCCTAGCCTAAACCAAAGTGAGTATTCACAGAACTGAGAATGTCTCTGAAGTTTCTGAATTTTCTCCTGCCATAAGCTACACGTGAGAAAGGACAAGTTTGCACAATGCGCCAACCCCATTCTCCTGACACAGTTCGGTGTCCACTTCCATTACAGGTCACTGTAGCATTTTCAGTTTACTGATGTACCAATTTTGCCACAGCATCAAAGGATACAATTCAGTTTTATTTATATAGTGTCAAATCCCAACAGCAGTTGCTTTAAGGCCCTTTACATTGCAAAGTAAAGATTCTACAATAATACAAAGAAAATCCCAACAATTAAATGACCTCCTCTGAGCAAGGACTTGGTGACAGTGGGAAGAAAAAAATCTCCCTTTAACAGGAAGAAACCTCCAGCAGAACCAGGCTCAGGGAGGGGCAGCATCAGGAAATGTACTGGACAGATCTGACAAATCTACATTAAGGTCTTCAATCTTAGACAAATAGGAAAGCTGCCATTTACGAAGACTTCTCAGTATACTGAAAAGTGATTGGTTGGCCATCAAAATAATAAATAATTTCCCCTGTCAAAATATAGAATCCACAAAGAAAGTTAAAAACCTGTAAACAAGACAACAAATGTAAAGATAAAAAGGTGTTTAAAGGCGACTCACTTTTCATGAGTGTGTCAGAGAGGTCGCGCAGGGTGCTGTTTGACTGCACCTTTAGGGGGGTCCCCGACCTGGAGGGTGGCTGCCTGCTGGGTGTTGCTGTTCGAGGCGTACTGGGTCTCGCGCCTGCTTCTGTGCTGGATGAGTCCCGCTGCTGAGTCTGAACTGTAGAGCCTTCGCTGTTACTGTGCCGTGCAAGGACATTGGGCTTTTTCTGGGTGAGTTCTGAGAGCTCTGAGCCGTCTGGAGACGCGGGGACCGGCTCGGCCAAGGAGCTGTGTTTGACAGAGTTTAGACTATGCGCTCTAACACGTGACCAGCTGGTGGAGCGGAACCTCTCAGCCTCCAGCCAGAACCGAACCAGGTGGTCTGCACCTCGTAGTTCCATGAAATGCATGAAGTGCGGTATCGCGACATTGTCCTGAAGGGCCTGCTCAACCGTCTTGGACATGCGAGAGCGCGTCTCCTGGGGCTGATAGTTCACACTGGAGTGACCTGGAACATCAGAGCATAATTCATTGATTCAACTGTAAAATTTTAGCAACAACACATTTATTAACAGGCAACTTAGGTGCATTCATTAATGATAAAACTTACGTCATCTTTATACTACAAATTAAACCTTAATCACTGATATTTACTTTATGCTATTTACACAGCATACACTTTAATGCCTGCTTTTAAAGACTCACAACAGCAGAAATTCCATCCATTGTTAAACACTTCCGTTTAAATGACAATGAGATTTACACTGTCTTTGAACACACATTACTCACTCAAGTGCTCAAGTTTAATGACAGACTGTGGGCTACATTCTTATTTACAGCATCGACCTTCAAAGATAACGTGCACACTATATTGACGGGAGCTGCAACATGAAATGAAAGATAAAAAGAGGATTTTCTGTGTTCAGCTCTCTCTGAACATTTGGTCCTGACTGAAGGGCGCCGTGATGGGAATTCTAACTCCTGGATATTTGTTTTGAAGGTTTGTGAATTTCCAGCTCATTCTCTGTCTGGAGTTGGTCCTAGACTATGCAACAGATGATTTAACACAGACAAAATTTTCACAACCGTGCGTCACAGGCACACATCTGTGTGTCCTGTCCATACTTTCAGTCATGCGTGGATTAAGTGGTCAGCAACTACAGGGGCATCCACAGCAACCTTTGACTGTACAATCCCACCATGCTCCAAACTCCAATCTGAGTCTACAGGTATTCTGGAAACATTACTCAGAGATTTTGGTCCATATCAACATGATAGAATCACACAGATGCTGCCAACTACACATCCTTGATGTGAATTTTCCATTCCACCACATCTCAAAGGTCACCATGAAACAAAAATCTCCCACACAATTACACTACCACCAGCTGGCCCCATTGATGAAAGGATAGATCCACGCTTTAATGCTGTTTACATCATATTGTGACCCTACCAACTGAATGCTTCAGCAGAAACCGAGACTAATCAGGCCAGGCTATGTTTTTCCAATCTTCCTTTGTCCAACTTTGGTGAGCCTCTGTGAATCGTAGCCTCAGTTTCCTGTTCTTAGCTGATGAAAGTAGCACCCAGCGTGATCTTCAGCTACTCTAGCTTATCTGCTCAGAGACACTCTTCTGCATACCTCAGTTGTAACAAGTGGTTATTTGAGTTACTGTCATCTCAAAGCAGTCAGGCCATTCTCCACTGTCCTCTGACATAAACAAGGCACAATCTTAAACAATCTTCACATCAGCCTGCCAAAAATCACAAGCCACGTTCAAAGTCTTCAATTCAACTTTCTTTCCCATTGTGGTGCTCAGTTTGAACTTCAGCCAGTTGTCTATATGCCTAAATGCACCCCATCTGACCAGCTCATTAGTTATTTGCATTAATGTGCAACTGAAGTGACTGTCGATGTAATCTGGCTAAATAATGCTTCAAAGGGAGACTGTTTAAGCAAACCGAGTGCTCTATTATCCATCCTGACTAGACACCCGACTGTCTTGCGTGATTTTGTATCACATCACATCAGCTGTAGTTAGTCTGAAGCGTGGGCTGAAGTTTGGCAGTGTTAAGTTTGCTCTTTGAAAACAAGATGGTGCTTCAAGATGTGTCACGCAGTGTGTGGTGCTTTTCGTCAGCCTCTTTAGATTCTTAAAGATCACACAGTCACGGCCACCTTAACACTGAAAGCTGTTAGAAATCACAGCAACTAGTCCGGCATCTACGGCGGGATAATCAAAGGCTCCTGTTTCATTTGCAACCTTTTCACAGTAATTCAATGTCTGTTAGAATGACTTTGAATTTCAGTCATAGTGGTACCTGTTTTCTATTTTAAACACTAGCAAAGAAAACAAAACAAAAAAAACCTCATGGCTCCTGCCTTCAGAAGCCACAAACCCTCAATCCAACCGTGAAACTGCGCCTCTCTGCCTCCTAGACGCACCCTCATTAATGCTTCCTTCCTTTTCTTCTCCAGTCTGTTGAAACCACAGACCAGAAATCACCACTGCCCAGCAAGTCTCTTTGAGAATTTGTTGTCTAAGCTGCAGCACAGGTTCCTCCACCTCCGTCCGGCACGCCCCACCTGCTCGTACAGTTCCAGTCACTACAGTGAATGCTCACCGCTCCATATCATGACATCCGGGGAGCGTACACAGAATCTAATTATAGAGTATTTTTCGTCCTCACGTCACTGCCTGAGAAGATGAGGCCAACCTTACGCTGACAGGAATGTTTGGGTGCTCGCGATACCTGATACATGTAGCCCAGTGAGTGGCTCACAGGATTAATGAGGGAATACTGCCACTTGCATAAGACAATAGGATGTTTCTGCTCTTGTAGTGACGCAAGAGGCGTACTATCGCTGTAACACCAGAAACAGGAGCTTACGACAGCTGTAATTACCTTTGAATTTTGACAGCCTATTAAAAAACTGTATTTATTTTCTATGCAATGTTTTTCTTGATTGTCAGAGCTTTTCTGTATTGGTTTCAGTACATCCAATGTGAACCCTTTGTGAACCAGTTAATTAATCTATCAAATAACAACACATTAATTATCTTTAATAATGTATAATTACTTTTCAAAGACAAAGGCTTCATATCTCCAGTTTCAGCACCTAAATGAGAGATCGTGTCTGCTTTTATTTGTAATATATGACAAAGAAAAGTTTCTTTATGTATGAAACTCGATATAACCAGGAAACTTCACTTTGAACTCTGGGATAAGGAAACAATTTCTGAGCAAGTTAACAAAGTCAGTCTTAATGCTTGTTTCCTTTTGCATTCATTTATGAGGAAAACTCCGGTTTAACCAAATTGCATTCAAATAAGTACAGAACAGCAGAGAGGTCCTTCAAAGTGTGCAGCATGTTATAACTCAAACTGTCGCAAAGGTCACAGACTAAATAAATGAATCCTTATATATACACATATTAATAACTGTAACCAAAGAGGGACAACAAACCTGCATCTGGATCAAACTCAAAGAAACCCAAAATAAATTCTGTCTCTGTGATTCTGAATCTACAACGTTTTATAGCTAAATATTATTCTGGGTGTTTTTCTGCAATCATTGAAAACGACGCAAAAGCTCATGAGTGCAGCTTCTGTACCGAGATCTCCAAAGTGTGCCGCTTCCATGTGGCTCGGCTGCTTCTTGAGGATGGCGGTGCGACCGCGGGCAAAGGAGTCCATGTTGGCCGAGATGGCGCTGATGGCCACGTGGCTCGGCCCAGCAGCTTCCTGGATGGCATGGTGGTTCCTCAGTCCTGGAGATTGAGGGCTGGTTGGAGCTGTGAGCACAAGATGAAAGAGAGAAAACAGAATTTAGTTAAAAGAAGAAAAAGAATATAATAGCATTGATGTTCTGAGTGGCCTGAATGTGTGACAACAGTGTGATTTGTAAGAAAGGGTCCTTTTAGTGAGAGTTTCTGGAAAAGCTCATAGTGTACACAAAGACTGTGTACACTATGAGCTGTGGCAGATGCTTGAGAAGACAGACTGCTCAGTGTTTGTTTCACTGTGCGCTGTGAGCTTTGTTAGCAGCTAGAGGCTACAGCTTCTGTCCGCGAGACAGTTTAACCAGCACTGATTAAAGATACTTAGAGAAAACCAAAGGAAAGAGTTATGAATCTTTCAGCTGTGATCATTTAAGACCTTTTTAACACCACATAAGAACAGTTTTTCCACAGCCAAACCTCAAGAATAAGGGAAAGCCAGAGGAAGGAAAAAGGCTTACAATTACATAATAAATGCAACCATTTATTTGCATTCACATCACATGTTTGTCTCTACTTGCCATCTAGAGGTTATAATAATTTCTAGAAATGGAATTACAAAATTTAAGTGGCTTGAAGTGGATGAAGCCAAAGTAAATGATTTGCTTTTCACGTTTAATTAAGCTCAAGCTTCCCGACTGCTGCTGTTGCTTTGGATCTGTGAATTCATTTCAAACTTTTAAATACAGTCTAAGCCCTTCTTTGAGGAAACGTAATCCTGTTATACATTTCAAGACCATCCTGTAATGTTGCTGGCGGAGCAATCAGAGATGCACTTTTTTCCAAGTCAGCTCAAAGTGGGCGAGGGTACACAAGCGCATCAAAAAACACAAAAAACATTTAAAAAAAACAAAACAAAACAAAACAACAACACCACTGGATATTTGTGCTTATATTGCCACCAAACACAGCTGTGTCATTTCAACAACTACCAAACCTTCCATAACCTCACAAGAGTAAAGAGGAACTCACCTCTATTGACTTTAGCGTCTGTCCCTTTCTCAGGTTCTTTGCTTTTGGCTGTGGGGAGAAAGATGAGAGCAGTGGTTGGAAATGGAGAAGCAAGCAGTGTTTTGAATCATAATACGGGGAGGGTGAAGAATCAATACATGAGATTTCACTGAGGGGTTGATGTCGTGTGGTGGGGATGCGTTTCCCACAACAACGATTCTGTAACACTTGTTGAACTCTAATACAGACTTCTAAGAAAGGCTGCTTAATGATATCTGCAGAACTGAAAACTACTGAAAAGGCAAAAAAAACAACAACATTGTTAGTCGTTATCATGGCAATGTCGTTTCACACTGTGTGGAGTTAGTCTGTGTTAATAGTTAATTAGCCCTTACATATGCTTTCCTCCACCTGGCCACACTGCTGCTGACAGATGTGGGTTAAACCTCGAAACTGGGTTCTAAAATGTGAAAACAATGTCCATCCTGCTTTATATACCACAGTCATTCGCAAACTTTTCCCAGCATCCTCCACTTCCAAAGATAAAGAGTTTGTAGGACAGACCCCACAGTTCTAAATCAATTATTAATTATTTTTTTAAAAAGCTCCAAAGAGCATCATCAGCAATCTTTTTGCTTACTTTCCCCACATGAATTAAGCTCATTCAACTTCAGATTATTCCATGGTCATCCACGGCCTCTATGACCGCAGTTTGAGAATCACTGCTTTACAGCGTGCAGACAGTCAGGGCTTTTATACTAGAGTCCTACAATTTGTGACCTTGGTCTATCAGTTCTGGTTTTCCTTCAAATGTCTGTATGCTAGTTTACACCTGAAGGTCACCAAGATTTACTGATTGTCCCAGAAAAATACACAGTGCATATAATACAGGAGATATGTGAAGCCATTCCAAAGCCCTGCAGCTGTCAAATTAACCAAAAAGAATGATGTGTGCACCCTGCAGGGGAATGAGTGCATGCTGGCAGACATAGTGGCAACCATTCATCAGAGTGACCCTACACTCATATCTCCGGATGAAGCAGTTTGGTTGGGCCAAGCGACCGTTTCAAGCAGTGACATGACAAAATGGACCGGGAGGCCTGAACAAATGGAGCTGAAGATGCTCTTTATGTGAGACATTTGGGATGGAGCCATATCTGAGTGTGTGTGTGTATCAACCAAGAGTCAATGTTGGCTGAGACCGACAGGCTGTCTGCCACAGAGAAGCGACATGGTTTTTAAAAAGCCTGGACCCCAGTCATTTTTACACAACTGGACTAAAACACAATGATGCAAATAACTACAGTGAAGTAATGCTTTTACGTAATGTTAATGTAAATGTTATTACAGGACAATGACAGGTTGGTGAAATGGATGCTACTATTAAGAAAAACTAGTTACATAAAATAATAAACCTTTAATAACTACAAAGATAACGTACAATAATGTATGAACAGAGTGCCTGGGATTTAGTGGAAAGTTGCATTCAAATTTAATAGTAAAACTTTCACTTCCTCTTTTTTTGGCATTGAAATTCTTCCTCCTAACAGGGAACAAATTCACTTCCTGTCAATCCTGAGCAGCATTCTGGGTATGGATAAGTGAAGTCTATATTTCCTCATTTTGGTGATCTGCTGTGTCAGCTTTTTTAGTCACTGTCACTGCCACCAGGAAAAACCACTAATCTTTAGGGGATACCAAACCGCAGGCTAGTTTCAGCAGTGAAGTTATTATGGTGGCTTCCCAAGGAAATGAGACGGGAGCTCTATTGACTCCATTATTAATGGCCTCTCTGGCCTTTATATATTTTTTCTTATTGTGTGATTTCTATCAAAAGCGTCAGACAAACCTGTTGTCACCTGTTGTAGGATGGTGCAGCAGAAAAATAAAGTCCTTTCTTACTTTTCCAAATGTATTTGCTACACCTACTCTATCCCCCTTAATGTTATAATTTTCAGTTTGGTTGACAGGGTTTCAGAGAAGGGCTCATTTGTAGGTGGTGGCGAATCTGGCATTTTGCCCACCCACTTTAAAAAAAAGATGCAGATCAGACACAAAAGACGCCTGTCAGTGTGACTCCAGCCTTCACAATGACCACAAAAGAGGTTGAACTGTGGGGCTTTGAACTGAAATTCATTGTAACGTTGTGTTAAAAAAATATATAGAAAAACGCAGGCCCAGCCCATCTAGGTTCTACTCAATAGTGACTGAAAATTAGCATTAGCCAACTCCAGGTTCTCCACAGTCAAATGTGTTACAGGAAACGTGTGTCCTTTTGATAATTAACAGCTCTGACTGAGACACAACCTGTCACCGGTAATATTTCTGACATATCTTGCTTGTTAAGTATGTATGAAAATACCTCAACAGAGCTAGCTAGCTGCTATTGAACATTTCGACACAAGCGTTGCTTTGGAGCAGATAACAGTGTTCCTTTGATGCTCTGGAAGCCCTGAATTATGTCTGCGTACAGGAAGGCGTTGATGTAGAGTTGTGGCAGGTTTCTGTGGTGGATTTAATGCCACCCCGGCTAACATGAAGTTAGATAAATCAGTAAGGGGGGTGGGGGGGCAGTGAGGCCAGCGCTAAGCTAATCATGTAAAAGCAGTGAGGAGCAGCGGCAAAGGAGGAAACGTATTCCCTCAAACGCCTCAGTTTACACGGCTAATTTATGCACCGACAACCTCATCAGTCACATATTATCGGGCACCCCTCTCCGCGGCGCTAGCTACCGTCGACGTTGCAGCCTTCAGCGGGAGCTTTTTCCTCACCTTTCCTCTTGAAAAACGACATGACGGGATTCACACTCTGGACGTTTCCTCAGCTCACTGACACCATCCCGTGGATTCGCGGTTGTCTTCATTCAAATGCAACTGTCGCGTACACTCCTGAGCTGGAAACGGGTTATTGTCGCAGCCACGGCTACCGCTGTCAATTAAAATATTTCTGCAAATCCGAAACCCAGTTCGGCAGCCATATTGTCAATAAACGTCTCACTTCCGGGCTGGTGCGGCAGCAGCATTGTGGGAAATGGTGTACCGCCTGCGTTGGTCAGTAGAGGGCGCTCTTTGAACGTGAAGAATATTAAAGCTATAAAAGTCACCTTTGATAAGTGATTTGGTTTTTACATTTTGATAGAAGTATTCAAAAATTTTAAATAAAATAAAAATAAAAACAAATTAATTTAATTCATTTAATTATTATATTGGAAACATGGTATGCCCACAGTGAAACAGATAATATTAAAAGCCTGTTTGCCTGTTGGCTATACATGTAGCTGTACAAGAACCTTTAAACAGCCTTTAGGGAAAATTTCTTAAACGTTCCTTCCAAAAGGTTTCCCCAAATACTAGGGGGAAACATTTAGAAAGCCTCAAAGTTCTACTATCACCCAATCAGACGGTAGCAATGTAATTCATTCAGACACAAAGACATGGTTGCTGAAGTTCCAACAGAACATCAGAATAGGAAAGAAAGGTGATTTAACTGTCTTGTTACAATCGAGGTATGCAGAAGAGCATCTTCGAACACACGTTGAACCTTGAAGCAGATGGACTAAGCAGTAGACAACCACACCACGTATCACATTTGTCTGTTAAAAAAAGCAAAGAGGGCCTACAGTTTGCACCGGCTAATGAAAACTGGGCGATAGAAGATTAGAAAAACGTGGCCTGGTGATGAATGTTTAGTGATACAACTTTCGAATGGTAGGGTCAAAATTTCATGCAGACAACATAAAAACATGCATCTATCCTTATTTGTCTCAGTGGTTGAGGCTGGTGCCATGGTGTGAGGGATATTTCCTTGGCACACTTTGACCCCTTGGTACCAACAGAAAATCAGTTCAGCCTTTCCCACAACTTACTTGAACCTTACCAAACAGAATATATAGTTATTTTACAACACACATTAAAAAAAAAAGCCACTCAGAAGAAAATCATTGTCTTGGTTTATTAATTAAATGACAAAGTTCTTTACAAGTAACACATCTTTCCATCGGTTTTGCTAAGACAGTTTTCCACTGAGGAAAGATTTATTTGAAATGCCACGAGATGGATTTAAAACACTAAAATCTGATTTACTTTAAAACAATATCGCTGGTTAGGTGTACACAGTTATACGCTTACACCACTGGTCTTTCTAAGCACCAGCACTGCTATTCTACCCTGTTTCAGCAAGTGGAAGTATAAGAAAGCGATGTGAGGTGGATATTAATCAAGCACATTGTGCACACACCCACAAGAGGCCTAATCATACAAATAAGTGAATCCAAGGTGTGGGCAGGTTGGCCACAGAGGTTTTTAAAAAGCTAGCTTTCTCTAAGAAGCTTTACCTACTGCAACAGTCTAGCCTGCAACATGTTGCACAACCTTTTTGATTGCAGTAGAGTCGGCAAGCATTAATGTAGGCCAAGGTCCAAAGTACATCAGCGTTGTGATGTCACTGTCCACCTTTCTTTTCTTTTTTCCCACACAATTCAGATCACTTCATTGGGATTTTTTTATTTTATTGATTCATGTGCAGTGACTTTTTTATGTGTGAAATGTAACATGCTTTAAATGAATCAACGAGTCGCCTCAGTTTAGATTATCAGACGATTCTGTGCTGCCAACATGTTTTATGCAGTTTTTCAATCTCGTCCGACACCGTGGGTCTCCTTCGGCCTGTCGATGCGGTAGACAAACTCTGCAGGCATGAAATAGCCCAGATACTCCACACTGTCAGGTGTAGTGTCTATGTAGTAGTGGCCACCTTCTCCGTGGTGACTGAAGCAGTGGGTGTGTTCCACACGCAGGTCCAGGCCCTGCAAAGCAACCAGGCGGACATTACAAAGAAGCCTACTGAACAAAAACACCGTAATCAGGTAATAAAACTATAACCAGATCTTTTTCTATTTCTGCATCACGCTGAGGTGCGAGTCTATTGGCTTTAACTTACAGGGTCTCTGGATACGAGCACCGACTGGCAGATGAGTGGAGCGCTGACCTCAAAGTGCTTGAGCCAGTTGTTGACGTCATCGTTGGTGTTGAGGGGGCAGACTGAGAACTCTCTTGGCTGTTGACAGGCAAGGAAACAAATCAAAGCACGTGGCTGTGCCAGCAGCAGTCTGTAACATGCTCTGTGTCATGTCCACTATTTACCATGATGTGGATTTTAGCCTTCCCTTTCTGGATGATGAAGGTGCCTCCCAGGGCCAGACTTTTATCAGGGTAATGAGCTTCAAGGCTCGTCCGCAAGGCCGTCACCAGACTGTGACTTCCTGTTCTCCTCTTTGCCTGAACCTCTATGACCTGCAGAGGCACACGGGTGAAGACTACCAACTCAGCATGTTTAGGCACACAACTCTTGTTAATGTTTATTCTCTCATTAAATGGGGCTAAAGTTCACGCAAAACAACATCAGCAATGTTATTAACTTACAGATAATTATGTTTAAGTATAACTAGTTCGTTATTTTCCAAAAGCCAAATCAGGATGAGAGTGCATTTTTTAAAAGGCTATGACTGATTACCTTTCCAGGTTTCCCTTCGCAAGCATACAGATTTCCCAGCAGCCCAAAGTTGCAGTCTGTGAACTTGTCGCTGTATTTTTCTAGCAGACACTGGTCGTCAGCTGGATTGATGGAGGAGAAGTAGCTGCTGTTCACTGCGGGCCTTCCCCCTGCCTCGGTCAGAACCAGAGGCATCAGCTGTGGACAAGAACATTCATTCCACTGACTGCTGCTGTACCAAACTGCCCTTTCAAGATTATAATGACAGCTAGTTTATACTGAGGTCATTTGCTGAGTGAAGCACTTTGAATTAGAAGGAAGGCAATTCACCTCTGCGTTCATTCCAACTATTCTATTGGGAGCAGCTGCTGCACCGAGGATGAAAGCGCCTGGAAGTTCCAGCTCCTTTGATACAGTGTTCATGTTGTATTCCTGACAGTAGAAGAAGATGCTGAATATGCTTTAGCAAAACCTTTCATTAAAGTTTCTCAATGCAATTCTTTTATTTTAAAACCTACCTTTTCCTTTCTGACCAGAGGCACCAGATATGGCACACCACCAACATCAGTGATGCGAGGGCTTCCACACAAGCCTGCAGGGTACAGGCGAAATTAAGAATCTTTCAGGGTGTTTCTGATACGCAGTCTGCAAATGAAGCTCATCCCCACTCATATGCATGTTTTATGAAGTGTTTTAAATTGACCAAAATGCATATGCATTCGTTTTTAATCATCACACTTGTGTTCTTGATAGGCTCCTACCTTTGACAGGAAACTGGAAGGGTTCTTTGGTGAGATCCGGACACTCCACAACACTCACTTGAACTTCAGCAAAGTTGGTTTCCAGTCCTGCTTGTAATACTGCAACCAAACACCTTCATTAGCGCCGAGTCACATGAACACGCATGCACAACTTTGCGCTTATATATCAGAGCTTACCGCCACGCAGCTCTTCTAGATCTGGGGCGTGCAGCTGAACCTTCTCGGTTTTGCTGGTGTCTGCCATAGATCCACCTGAGAGTGCGCGCGCTGGGATACAGTTTAGAGGTGCAGGGAAAGTGGATAAGAAAAAGCGGACAGGACCAGGGTTAACTTCAAACAAAGAGTAAATAAGAACAAGATGATAACCCTCCCCGGAAGTGTTTCCTCATCCAATTTAAAGACATTGGTTATTTCTTTCACTTAGAAAATCGAACAAAAAATTGCCCATATTCGCCGTAATAATTAATAATTCCCTCTAGATAAAAAGGAAAGCATTATTATTGGTTGGCTCTAGATGTGGGGTCTTTGGGCTCGGGAAATCTCCCAAGTCTATGAACTGCACAAGAGCTCATTAAATAATGCAGACCACGACAAGGACGATGAATGTGATTCACACATCAGGAGACACTTTACATTTGTCGCAAGTTGCTGAACAGATTGTGGATATATGTAGTGTATAAGCCGGTTTGGTGCACAGTCTCATACAGAAAACGAGCTGCTCGTGCTTCGCTGTCTGAACGGAACTAATACCATTATTACTGCTAATTGCAATATTAATATTAATTCTATCTCTACGTGAGGCTCATTGTTATGTCGAGTTGATGCAGGAGCTCAGCTGAAGACAAAACCGGAAGTGTAAACACTGTAACCTCTTGATTCTTTTAGTATCGTCTGTCTCCTCTTTGGCGATTGGTCAGATGACCATCGTCATCTCGGCGACGTCTAAACACTTCCAGGTCGAATCGCATGTGGAGTGTTTTGGTGAAGATTCTTGTATTTACGTGTTTCATGTCTAAGATTTTTCACGGATCCGTCGGTGAGTCCTACGATGGCGAAAGTGCGTCGGTCCAATGAGTGGACTGAATCCGACGCTGTTGCTGAAGTTGCCGCAGCGGATCCATCGGATTTTGTGCTGGAAACGTTCCCTCCTGAATATGTGGACAGAATTTCGAGGTTTATAGAGTCTTCTTCTGTTCTTTGTTCGAGTCAGAACAGAGAGGATGGTGCAGCCGAAGGAGAGCCCACTGAAGCAGACAGGTGAGGAGTGGAGGTCACTCCCGCTCAGATACTCTGACAAATGTATCTACATGTCTGTATTTTTCACAAACAGCACACACATGCAGACACACACACACTAAAGATAACCCCAAATTTCGTGAACGCAATATTAACATTGTATTTCATAAAAGAGCACTTGGATTTGTAGGTAATGCAAAGAAAAACTGATAGTCTTCCTTGCAATGATCCCATAACACGGTACAACAAGGTAAACAGTGTACTGTGTCAGAAGATTGACATCAGTCTGCTACATAAATGCTCTATATTGTAATGTAATAAAGGAAGAACGGTCAGGTATCCTCCATCCATCCTCTGTACTCTTCTGCACCTTTCTCCTTGCCACAACACCACACATCCTTCCTCCTCATGGTCAGGGTGTTACTGCTTTTGTACACCACTCATTATCCTGTACACGATACTGCACTCAAGTTCAGTAAACATATTTTTCCAGTGCCTACTTTTCAGTGGGAAACCTCCAGTTTTGCAGAATAAAAATAACGTTTGATCGCTAGGGTCTGAGCTCATTTCTCCAAACTAATATATCACATATTAAATTGAGTATAAAAATAAGTAAGCCCTTGCCCCAAAGGCCTACAGGTGGAGGGGCTGAAACAGATGTTGGTGATTGAGAAAAACCTCAACAATACCTTTTTAAAAGTTAAATACAGTCACTTTCCTGTGCGAACATCAGAATGTGGAGTAAATGTGATTTAAGTGACTTTGAAAGTGGCATAGTTGTTGGTGCTGAAGTCCAAGTATTTCACAAACTGCTGATCTATTAGGATTTCCCCCCAGAGCCATTGCTCTGGTTTACAGAGAATGATCCAAAAAAGAGAAAATATGCTGTGAACATTATTGAAGCCAACAGTTACTCAATTACATTTTACATCCAAGATATGCAGAAGAGTATCTGTCTGCATTATTCCATCCTGCTTTATATCAGCATCGAAGACGACTGAAGTGATGTAATGGTGTGGGGGATATTTTCTTGGCACACTTTAATCCTCTTGATGCCAACCAACCCTAAATTTGACGCCAGAGCGTGTCTGAGGATCGTTGCTGACTATGTCTCTATCGCCAAAGTCAAACCATCTTCTGATGTCTGGCATGGTCGTATCATTTCAAACTGGTTTCTTGAGCACGACAATGAGTTCTTTGCGCTCAAATTGCCTCTGTGGCCAGCAGATCTCAAAATCAATGTACACTTCACAAAGTAGCCGGTGATTTTAGACGCCCAAATCTGAGGATGTGCTTAGGACCAAATTCTAGAAAAATGGATTCGCACTTGAATGTGTTTAAAATATGTCTGTTTGTCTGTTGCCTCCAGGTCATGAAAATGTTTTGAAAACTGCAAAAACTCTTGAGCTTGACACACTGACCATATAATTGTGTCTGCGCAGTGACTCAGCGGACAGCCTGTTCATCACTCAGAAGCCTGTACCTGAGGCCGTGAGGTCAGGAAGACGGAAGCGCCGCGGCCTACGATCAGGTCTCACGTCTCCCAGAGAGCGAGAGGAAAGTGAAGATGACAGTTCACCTTCGGCCTCCCTTCAAGACACCAGAAGTAAAAGGAAAAAAAAAGAGACAAAACTCAGAATGCCAAAGTACAGTTTCCCGTTCCTCAAAGACAAGATGCCGAAAGCTAAAGGCATTTTTTTAAGTGAAGTGCAAAACACGAGGCTACATGTAAGCATAAACAACAGCAGCAGAGCACACGCTTGTTACAGCAAATGCCAGCAAATGTTAGAACTAAAGCCTTTTATTTGTTCCAGTATTCTTCAGTGGGGGCCTTCTTTGATTGTATAAGAAAGCTGCAACAGAGCTATCAAACCGTAGAGGATCTGGAGTCAAATTTACCAGCAATTGACATGAATGGAGAGTGCATATCTCCAATATCAGAGTAAGTCTTTAATGCTAGTTGAAATGTTGTTTTGTTACCGATTTCCTTAGTTGCCTTTAAAGCTTGTTTTTATGTTTTTACACTGTATTTCACTTCCTTTTATGCATTTGAATCATTTTTTTCTGTCTCATGTTTGCTATTCTCACTACATTGTAGAACACTAATATATATTGGAAACTGGTGAATAATGTAGCGAAGAAAATGGCAAAGAAAGCAGGCTGTGTTTCAGATGCCTCAAAGTTGCCACTTTTTCTTCTGGAACATGTTCAAGCAACTCCCGAGTCTTGTCAAAAGAGGAGTGGTGGGATGTTTTCCTCCTTTATGTATTTAGACCATGAGAGACACAACTAGGATCATTCATAACAAAAATCGAAAAATGAATCATCGGACCATGAAGGTGAAGTTCTTGACATTCTCCATCCTCTTTGGCCTTCAGGGACTGATGCTTGTCTTTGTCAAGAACTTGAAAGTAAGTTGAGTCCTCAAAACCCATCGCATGCGATGAAACTGTCAGACGACATGAGGTCTACTCCAGAAAAGTGTTAATGAAAGTTCCCTTTACTGCAGAGGGGGTGTTTGCAGAAGGTACCAGCCTGATGAAACAAACTATTAACATCACCTCAGATTAGAGCTGCAGACATATCTCCCTTTTGAAGGAGTGATGATTTTCTTCCCACATAAATTTGCCTAACATCTGCTGGCACAGCCACGTAAAGCTCAGGTCTCAAATCTGTCAAAATGTGAGCCGATTTGTAAAAGCACTAATGCAGAACTGAGGCAAAAGAGGTGGGTGTGAATTAGCCAATAGTAAGAAGAGAGCTGTGTGGACTAAGACACGAGGAGTGGACATTAGAGCAGTTGGAACTGGACTCTGAGAGAGGGTGAAATCTGTCACCAGAGTGTAAAGTTGAATGTGGAATCTGTCGGATTTTGCTTTGTTTACATCCTTGAAGTGGCATTTCTTCCAAAAAGAAACCTTCATTGAACAGATGTATTCAAACATATTACTGACACGTTTTACCAGTTTATCAGCTGCATGTAAAGTACTTTGAAATACACTAAAGCATATTAAAGGCATTAAGAAATACAGCTGAAATGTTTGGTAATTCAACAACTTCCTTTCTTCTATTTCAGGGGAGAAGAAGAAAATGTAGGAGACGAGGACATGAAAGTGGTGGTAAGCAGGCTCTTGATACTGTAATGAGCACTTTATGAGCATGTACAGGCCCTAAAGTTGTGTGTCATTCGACAGGCAAAGAAGCATTTTGTGATACCATCAAAAAGGAGACACTCACAGTCCTGGTATAGCGAGAAGAAGAGAAATAGTAAAGGAAAACAGTGGAGGGAAGGACTTACTGGTGATGAAATGCCACCAGGAGGATGGGGGGTTGTGTTACATAAAATACCAGCTAAGAAACCCTCATTGAGAGCTGCACAGTCTTCAGATTTGGAGAGCTCTGATGATGAAGATTCTTCTTGTAGCATTCTGAGAGAGAAGAGGACGAGTAATAAACAGCTCACACCCCAAAGCGTCCGCGCTCAAACCGTAACTCTAAAGACAAACAGTAAAAAGAGAGACAGCTCTGAGGGAAAAGAAATGGAGGATGAGCTGAGTGACAGCAGTCCTCCACAAAGTCCAAAGGAATGCATGCAAAAGTGCAGAGTTTCAAACAAAGAGGAGCTATCCCAGCAAGGGCGGGGAGACAGTGAGCCTGCAGACCAAAGTTTCTTCCAGAGTGACACCAATAATGTTGCTACATGCAGTGAAACCAAAGTGAAGAAGAAGCAAAATCACAGAGAACATAATGAAAGTGCAGAAGAAGCTGATAATGAAAGTCAGGAGGAGGTGGAGGTTCAGTATGCTGCACTGACTGTGAATGAGGAAATCACTGAGGTGGAGGAAAGTCCTCATCTGTCACAGACCATCAGCGAACTGGAGCTTAATGAAAAAAATAGGATGGAGGAGAGTGACATCTCTGATCCAGAACAGAGGAAGAAGAAAAAGGACAACCAAGAAAACGAAAATACAGAAGAAGAAAAGAGCCAGGACGAGCTGGAGGATCAGCACACTGCATCATCTTTGAATGAGGAAATCACTGAAGTGGAAGAGACTCAACATCTATCACAGACTGTTAATGAGCTGGATCTTAATGCAAAGATCGGTTTGGAGGACAGTGACGTTCCTGATTCACAACAGAAGAAGGTGAAAGAGGACAAAGAAATAAAAAATGCAGAAGAGGAAAAGAGCCAGAGTCAGGACGAGCTGGAGGATCAGCACGATGCCGCATCTGTGAATGACAAAATCACTGAGGTGGAGCAGGAGACTCCCTGTTTGTCACAGGTCACCAGCGTGCTTGATGTTACCGGAAAAACTGTGATGGAGGACAGTGACGTGACTGATACACAACAGAAAAAGAAGAAGAAGAAGAAAAAGAAGAAGGTGAAAGAGGACAACAACGAAAACAAAAATGCAGAAGAAGAACAGAGCCTGAGTCAGGATGAGCTGGAGGTTCAGGGTGCTGCAGCATCTGCGAATGAGGAAATCATTGAGGAGGAGGAGAGTGACATTCCTCATTCACAACGGAAGAAGAAAAAGAAGAAAAGAAAGAAGTCACGTGAAGAACACGAAAAGGAGAAGATGAAAAAGAAAATGTCAGAAAGCAACGATGGTGAGGAGGAAGATGTCGAGCGGTTAAAGTGCAACACCGCTCCTGAATCTCTTCACGATGATGTGGAGATACCAACAAAGAAGAAGAAAAAAGGAACAGAGAAAAAGAAAGAGTTTAAAGATGAAGGTGAAGGTTTCAGAAATACTGAAGCTTTTCAGGAAAACCTTGAGAAAACTTTGGAATCCAGTTGTGCAAAAAGAAAAAAGCACAAAAAGTCATCTCAAAGAGATGAATCTAACACTCCCGAAGATGAAGAAAATCCACAGAAAACAGATGAGATTGAAGACCATGATGCTGGTTTACTGATGACCAAGAAGAAGAAGAAAATGAAACAAATGTCAAGCATGGAGGGCTCCAATGACACTGTGGCACAAAGCTCTGATCTGTTGTCTGTGCAGCGGAAAAAAAAGAAGAGGAAATCTTTCTTCCTCGGTGCTGATGTCGAGGGAAAAGCTGCTCATTCAGAGGAAGAAAAACATTGTCCTTTGCAATCTGTGGCTGCTAAAAAGCCAGGCGTCAGCACCGGCAGTCCTGCTGAATCAGCAGAAATCACTGTAAGTTTGGACGAATCTAATGACAGAGTCAGGAAAAAGAAGAAGAGGAAAATGTTAACTGAACAAGAGAGTGTGGGAAAAGATCCGGAACCAGATTTTGAGGAACTTGAGGAGGCCCTGTCTGACACAGGGCTGAAGAAGAAGAAAAAGAAACGTAAGAGGAACGAAACCAAGTCAGCGACCCCTGTGAAAGGATCAGAAAATGCTGATACAAGATGCTCTGATGAGGCTGTGGTGTTAAAAAAGAAGAGGGAAAAAAATATCCAAGAAACTCCAGCAGCTGCAAGTGAAGAAACTGACTCAGAAAGTCTGTTTGAACATGCTTCACCATCTTTAGATACACCCAGAAAAGATAGCAAAAAGAAGACAAAGGGGAAATCTGCTCATAATGTTTCACTATGGAGTAAAGAACAATCTTATGGATGTTTAATCACATCCAAAGAAGGGCGTGAAACTGACATGAAAGAGCGAAAACGAACAGCTGATTGCAGTTTCACCACGCAGTTGTCAAAGACTTCTGCGCTGCCCTCTCCACACAGCATCAAGAAAAACAAGCCAAAAAAGCTCAAGCGCACCCTTCATAATCCCAGTGGGGACTTTCTTACACACAGTCAGTACCAGTAAAATAACTCTCATCAGTCACTGGGACACAAACACCCATCAGTGTTTTTACAGTGTAACTGCTGAGTGACTTTTTACCATTTTATTTTGTGTCAAAACATTTTATTATAATGGCTCTGTGAGCTTTTTAATGGTGAAAAGCATGTCATCAAAACAAACAATGATGGATGATTTTAATACTTTTTTTTTTCACAATAAAAGTTTCTGAATACTAAAGTCACTATTCATTTAATAAGTAATTATTTCAAAGAAATGTATTTTCAGCTATGCAAGTTAACACCGCATTGAATATATATCAACAATCTGCTTGGGAGTTTGCTGTTTGGAGTTTTAATTTGACCTCAATACCATCTAACCCAGTGGTCCCCAACCCCCGGGCCTCGGACCAGTATCGGTCCGTGAGTCGTTTGGTACCGGGCCGCGAGAGTTGAGACTCAGGTGTGAAATGTATGGTTTTCAGGGTTTTTATCGGTTTTCAGCGTTATTTTGTTATCGTTTTTATCGTAAACTCTGTTTTCCTGGGTCTTTTCACGTGTGTTATGAATAAATCTTTTTTTCGGTACTGGTACTAGTTTTATTTTGTTGTATTTAAAGCTTAAAGGCTGGTCCGTGAAAATATTGTCGGGCATAAACCGGTCCGTGGCGCAAAAAATGTTGGGGACCACTGATCTAACCTGATGAAATGATAAATTATTTAGCTTTTCCATGACTGGGTTTTTAACTTTACTCTATGGCAGTCTGTGTAGTTTACAGTATTGATCTGTGTTTTTATGCTTAAGTAATTTAAGCTTCTCCAGCTCCATAGTCAACATCCATTGTCCAGTATATCCACTATCTGCTGCACATGTCCAAACCATCTCATTCTTGCGTCTCCAGCAAGGATGCTGCTGCCGTCATCACTTCTTCTTGATACTTGAATGGTACTCATGGCCATTGGTCATGAGTATTTGCATGTTAATGATCAAGGAACTGACCTCCCAGCCCATTGTTCCTTCAGTGGTGCTAGTTTCAGTTATTATGCAAAAGTACTGTTTATAAGATTGGGGAAACGTGCGGTCAGCTGAGTCTAAAGAAGTGACCTGGATACGTTTCTCCCACTGAAAACGCTGCGTCTAGATGAACAGGATCCTCTTTTGGGTGTTCTATATAAGATGTAGTCCACCGGTGTGCACTTCCTTCAATTCCCTCCATGCATCACCCTATGTTCCTCTCTCTTGTTGAAGTACTTATTATAGAATAAGTACTTAAACAATTATTGAATGAGTGTGCTTGTTTTGTTCTGTGACCCATTCATTCATTACTCAAAGCTTTCCAACCAAGTCCTCTTTGGTGACATCTGGTGTCCAAAAATATGTTGAGCAGCTTGAATCTACAACTTGATATGAACTGCTTCACTATGATTGCCCACTCGATAGGGTTAAATTGATAGCTTCTCTTTAATATCACGTGACTGTTCTGTGTGATATTGGGCCGTTGTGGTGCTTTGAACATATATTTTTGGGGGTGAAAAAGATGATTTTGTGTCTTTTGATTACTAAATGATTTTAAGAAATATACCTTTGTTGTTTGAACATGTGCCCCAGAATACCTGGAAAAACATTTTTGCAAAAAACATCCAATGCAGGAAGGCACAAGATGCAAAAAGAAATGTTAATAGTTCCACTGTAACTTGTCCTGAGGAAGACTGACTGTGGAGCAGAGCCAAGTAACTGTGTCAGTCTCTCTCTCCTCTCCAGTGAGGAGAGAGAGACCATTACAAAGTAAGTATATAAGAGAACGAAAAAAAAGTGACAAAAATAAAATAAAACCCGAAAAAATATCAAACGAAACCTCGAATTGAAGAAATTGAGGTTCAAATACAATTAAGTATGACACTGTAACAAAAATATTTTACTTAATGGTAGCATGTTAACTTCAGTCATTGTGATTCATTGGTACAGTATTGACAGTTTAGCAAAAATATTTCTTTGGGAAAAGAAAACTACGGAAACACTGACTGAAGTGAAGCTTAGCAACTGTTTTAATTCTTTTGCCCACATATACATGTATACATAGATATGTTTTATATTGTAAATTATAAGGGTAGGCACCCTTTGCTTTGTTGACAGCGCTGCAAACTTTGCCTTCTCTCAATAAGCTTCATGGTGTAGTAACCTGAAATGGTTTTCACTTCACAGGTGTGTCTTGTTAAGGTTCATTTGTGTAATTTCTTGCCTTCTTAATGGGGTTGGGACCATCAGTTGTGCAGAAGTCAGGACTGTCAGTTATGTACCAACCAACTTTTAGAATTCATATTATGGCAAGAACCAATCAGCAAAGTCCAGAGAAACGATAGTCCATCATTATTTTAAGAACTAAAGATCAGTCAGTCTGAAAAATTGCTAAAACTTTGAATGCGTCTTTGTGTAGCTGCAAATACCATCAAGCACTGATGAAACTGGCTCAAATGAGGACCACTCCAGAAAAGGAAGACCAAGAGTCAGCTCTGGGGCTGAGGATAAATTCATCCGAGTCACTAAATGGTAAATGGCCTGCATTTGTATAGCGCTTTTCTAGTCCATAGGACCCCAAAGCGCTTCACACTACATTCAGTCATCCACCCATTCACACACACATTCACACACTGGCGATAGCAAGCTACATTGTAGCCACAGCTGCCCTGGGGCGCACTGACAGAGGCGAGGCTGCCGGACAAAGGCGCCACTGGGCCCTCTGACCACCACCAGTAGGCTAGCCTCAGAAATTGCAAATTAACAGCACCCCAGAGCCCAGATAAATGCCACACAGAGTTTGAGTACCAGACACATCTCTACACCAAATGTTCAGAGAAGACTGCGCAAATCAGGCCTTTATGGTCAAATAGCTACTAAGGAAAAGCAAGCAGAGATTTGTTTGGGCCAAGAAACAATTTGAGTATCCACATGCAGCACAGCAAACCAGTGAGGGCTGTGGTTTGCCATTTCTACATCATTGTGGTTGCCAAATCATTTTAATATGACCTGCCTGACAAAGTGGAGTAGACCAAAAGATCCTCAAAAGCCAGACATCATGTCGTGATCCAAGGTAATTCAGGAACAAATGAGAAACAAATTAACTGAGATTATCAGTCCGGAAAAGGTTATAAAGCCTTTTATAAAAGCAAAAAAAGAAGCTTTGGACCCCTTAAGTGTTCATGACTCCAATATAAGAAAGAGACTGTTGGCAAAAATGGCCCGCATAGCAGTGTTCCAAGATGAAAACCATCGCTAAGGCAAAAGGAACAAAGTCTCATCTCAATTTTGCCAGAAAATATCTTGATGACAGGGTCGCCACCAAAATTGACCCCCCAGCTCCCCCTGGCAAGTCTGACCTATGTTAATAATTTTAATAAACATAAGCACAGAGAAAGACACCCGACAATGAGTTGAAAGATTAGCTTATTTATTCCTACATATACAATTTGCCATTTGTATTGTCACTTTGTATGTTCCTCACAATTTCTCATCATCCTCCAATGTGGTTGAATTACAATTTCTCCTTCATGCTAACACTAGTATTGGTGTCATCCATTGGTGAGAACAATGTTAACATACTGTACAACCAAATTAGTTCCTAGAACTTAAATTATGCAAACTCATTGCCTCAAAACAAAAAAACCAAACAAAAACCCACAAGTAAAACTTGATAACCAAGCTAGGACAATTTATTCATGGAGTACCCAGTACTTAGAATAATTTGATTTTTCTGAATTAAACCTATCCACATAGAAATCGAATGCAACTAGATCACATTATGTTTTATTATCCTCGAAATTAAAGACATTTTGTAATGCAGTTGAAATCAGACCAACTTTTATTTTCAAATGCAAAAAATATTTATTAGTCAACATACTGGACACATTAATGACAAACAAGTATATTCCCACTATTGTAGCTTGTGTTATTTAATTATACTTCAAATATTATCAAATTCCATCTATCCATCCATCTTCATCCGCTTTATCCGGGGCCGGGTAGCAGGGGCAGCAGCCTAAGCAGAGAAGCCCAGACCTCCCTCTCCCCAGCCACCTTCTCCAGCTTATCCGGGGGAACACCAAGGCGTTCCCAGGCCAGCCGAGAGATCTAATCTCTTCAGCGTGTCCTGGGACATGCCCGGAACACCTCACCCAGGAGGGATCCTTATCAAATTAAATTTTCATTTGTGTTAAACAATTTAAAACTTTAATAACCTTACAAAAAACCAAAACCAAAGTCTCAGATTGAACCCAAGTTTAAGCAGTTCTGCTCAGTCCAGGCATTAGAGCCTGAAAGACTGTCATGGATTAAGGTAATGAAAATGCAGTGATCGCAGCAAGTTCAACTTCCCTTATGTACAGTGACAGTGAATGTGGGATGGAGATGCAATGGTCTTGAATCTGCAGGTGACTTTCTTCACTGAACACCATCTGTGACGGAGGGCTCGTCTCTCCTGGTATCCTATAAGGAAACAATCATATTCTTTAGAATGCCACATTACATTTGCTCTTCTTAAAACATTTTTTTTCCTGCATTTGCTACAGAACAGACCTCAAGATAGACAATCGAGCTGAATCATTGCACTGTTACAAAACATCCATCCATTTTCTTCCATTTATCTGCAGTTGGGTCCCAGAGGCAGGATCCTAAGCAGAGCACCCCAGAACTCCCTCTGCCCAGCCACCACCTCCAGCTTATCCAGGGGAACTCCTCCCAGTGGGACATAGACAAAACCTGCTGGTACCCTTCGGTCAATGAAAGAAAAAGTCACAATAGTCACAGAACTAACTAATCTGACTAAAGTAATAATAAAAGTTCTATGAATGTTAACCAACGAACGTCTATCGTTCGAGCGTGTATCAACATGGACCAGAGGAAGTGAAAGGAAAGATGTCTCAGGAGATAAGATAGATAATCATAGACAAGCATGTTAAAGGCAAAGGCTATAAGACAATCTCCAAGCAGCTGGATGTTCCTGTGACTACAGTGCACATATTATTCAGAAATTTAAGATCCATGGGATTGTAATCAACCTCCCTGGACGTGGCCGCAGGAGAAAAATTGATGACCAATCAAAGAGACAGATAATCTGAATAGTAACAAAAGAGCCCAGAAAGACTTCTAAAGAGATCCAAGGTGAACTTCATGCTCAAAGCAAATCACTGTCAGATCGGACCATCTGTTGTTGTTTGAGCCAAAGTGGACTACATAGGAGATGACCAAGGAGGACACCACCAACAAATCACAAAAAGGCACATCAGCTCCATGTTCACAGAAGGAAAAATGAAGCATATCAAGAAAAGAACACTGTCCCTACTGTGAAACATGGAGAGGGATCTGTTATGTTCTAGGGCTGTTTTGCTGCATCTGGCACAGGGTGTCTTGAATCTGTGCAGGGTACAATGAAATTTCAAGACCATCAAGGGATTCTAGAGAGAAATGTGTTGGCCAGCGTCAGAAAGGTTGGTCTCAGACGGAGGTCATGGTCTTTGCAACAGGACAATGACTCAAAACATACAGCTAAAAACACCCAAGAATGTCTAAGAGGATAAAATTGGACTATTATAAAGTCTCCTTCTTGGAGCCCTGACCTCAATCCTATTGGGCATCTTTGGAAGAAACATGCTGTCTAGAAAAGGCGCCCTTCAAACCGGAAAATACTGGAGCAGTTTGCTCATGAGTGGACCAAAATACCTGCTGAGTTTTGCAGAAGTCTCATTGACAGTTACAGGAATAGTTTGATTGCAGTGATTGCCTCAAAAGGTTGTGCAACAAAATATTAAGTTATAAATTAAGTTATTAATAAATTTTACTTCCTTACTAAATATCTTGTTTCCCCACACTGAAGATTAACAATATATTGGAAAAGCAAAATACTTACCACTCAGTTGACCTCTTTCTGTCCAACAGCTCCTTTTCTAGACTCAAGAGTCTCCAGAGTCACCAGAGCCTCAAAGTAAAAAGCAAGAAGAGGGAAAACCAGCAAATTATTTAGAAGCTGATTTGATTCTTAAAGGCTGTCCAGCCATTAAAGCTGACAACATAGAAACTGAATATTAATCTCATACAGTCAAATTACACTATAGCAGGAGTTGGCAACTTTTCTGATGATGAGTGCAATCTAAAAATTCTTCAGAAGTCAATGTGTCACATCAACCAACTTTTTTCAACTAGCCAACCTTTTTCCTACATCAAACCCTGCCCCTGGCTGTGGAATGCAGGCAGTCGTAAGAAGGGAAACTTGTTGGAGTTCTAAATGTCACAACTTGACAGTTGTCTCTGCTTTCACATTTTTCAGCTCAATCTCCCTGGCTCTGGCCAGCTCCGCCCATAAGTTCCAGCTCCTTCAGATGAAACTCCCTTTCGCATTTCTCTCTCTCCAGCTGGAGATAAGCCAGATGAACTTGTAGCCTAGCATCCTGCTTTGAACCTAATAAGGACTCTATCGAGAGTGGCTCAAAATGAGGCAGTGTCGTTGGCAGTCTCCTCAGGCAGTCCCTGAGCAACAGGCGTACACACAGACTGTGCTATATTTTGATCTGGCAACAGGGGAACATGCTAAGATGCTACACCATGCTCAGCCAACTCAGGTGGACTGGGAGACATTTGCAAGGCCAATATCCCCTTATCCACCAAGCCAGACACCAGAGCAGCTTTTAGCTCAGCTTTATGCAGAACTGTGGAGACCCCAATCCCGTAAAATGATGCCACCTCATGCAAATCGTTTTTCCTACAGGCATCGAGCTGGGCAAGCGACGGGTTAGCCGTGAACACAAAAATATCTAATGTAGACATTCAAACATATTTTTAAAAAAGAAAACCGGTCAATAGCATACAAGCCAGCTACCCTAGGGCTACCGATACCAAAAAACGAGAACATTCCCCCTAGGGCTGCTCGATTATGGCAAAAATGATAATCACGATTATTTTCACTGAAATTGAGATCACGATTATTTGACGATATTTATTTCGTCCGCCAGAGCTTTTATTT